>NC_056733.1:347386057-347673557 GCF_019279795.1 Protopterus annectens | reverse complement strand
TGTGCCACTGCTTCTCAGATTATAGGTCACATATGTACGTATGTGACACGGCCATCCACTGTCATGTCCTGTGGCCAAGGTCATCTGTGGCACACACACCCATGACAGTTACTTAAGAGTAGTGTGAGTGAGGGTATATGCCTGGGGTATATGTCAGACATGGTCATACACAACAAAGTCTGCCAGGAATGGACAGTCTATATAGTTGTATGACAGCCTTGTGGATATGCATTCAGGCCTCTAATGTCTTATGTGATACACCTTGGGACTCCACAATACCTATGGATATGTGGATACCAAGGGACATATGACATAACATGGATCTGTATGTACACAATGGTACCCGACATACATGTTGAGGGCTACCACCTGTGTGGTATTGATGGGATAGTATGTTTATTACATGAGGATGACTATGCCATAGTCGGCATACTGCTATACAGCATGTATCACACAACAGTTATCTGTCTGTATGATACCCTTGTGTAGGATATGCGTCCCATCCAGGGAATGCATTGTAGGTCAATCCATGCATTCTCAGATTTGGATGGACACATCCCTAGTGTGTCTGCAAGTACCTAAGGGGACTGTATGACACACAAGTGTGGTCACAGTAATGGGTGGCGGTCATCACCACTGGTTAGTGTTATAGTGTAGCACTGGAAGGATCCAATTGATACTGGGTTCCCTACTACTGTGTGTCATTTGTCAAGACATCATCCAATGATTGCTTATAGTCATGCTGTTGAGGTTGTGTATACTACCAGACTGCAAATCATTGACTGATATTAATGGTATCACCCGCAGCATAGTGTCAACCCATGTCATACACACGTCTACCCATGTTATTACATAACTGTAGTAGAATGCATACTGGCCATTGAAAGATGCAATGAGATGTTAACAATGTGTACGACAGGCTATGCCACACGTCCCATGTGTCCACTATGCACGTACATCCAGACAGTGCGCACCCACCATGTTCACAGATGTACACTTGCTAATCTGTACTGCACACATCACACACATACTGTTCACTCACTAACACATGCTGGCAACACATCACACATCAGCCAAGTGGCACATGGGTGGATAATACATACTCAGACCTAACAGTGGTGTAAACAATGCTACGTTGACAAACAGAGATTTGATGCATAATGTCTGCTCAGATATACCTACGAGGACGCAGTTACACTTCCTTGTTGACAACTTGCTATTATTGCTACACTGCTATAGTGTCACCCTGTGCATTAGCACCATGTTAGCCTGTCCCTCCGTCAATAATGCAGATGACAGGAGGCGGCACAGGTATCATCATATGCACAGGGCATTTTGTTGTTTGCCAGAGTCTGACAATGACCCATCCAATCGACATGTGTGTGTGTGTGTGTGTGTGTGTGTGTGTGTGTGTGTGTGTGTGTGTGTGTGAGGGACAACAGTACAGCATGGGCCAATGTTGATGTAATGTGTGTGTGTATGTGTGAGCCCTAGTTGTTTGGTTAATGAGTGTGTGTCTGCATGCACACAGCTCCACCATGTGGCTGCCATATACAGTGGTTTGTGGGACAGCCATAGACTGTACCTGCTTGGCTGTACACATCACTGTCTCTGGCCATGGACACAGTACCTGGAAGGGGTGCTACGGACAGTATCAGGTACCAACCCTGACTGGGTACTTTCATCAGAGGCAGAGGTATGACGACTGGACCCATGTCCCTGCTGGGACTGGCCAGAGCCACTTGCACATGGTCTACTGGGACGGACAATGGACAGGCCAGCCCCAGCATTGCTGGGGCTGGTACTGCCACTACGGGAGTGGCTGTGAACTGTGGGCCATCCGCGACCACTGCCAGCTGTTGCTGTTGCTGGCATGAGTCCACGTCGACATTGCAACCATCCTGCATGGTCCTGGCTTGAGGAAGACATGTTGTGGAGGGCATCTATTGTCTCCCCCCAATGTCTATCAATGACCTCGGTGTACGTCCGGATGGCACCGGCTAGGTCACGGATGCTGTCATTGATAGCGGTGTAATGTGCCCTCTGCGCCCTAAGTCCCTGCCTGGTGTACCGTTCCATACGTGCCTGCGCCTGCATTACAGCCCGGAACATAGTGGTCATTGTAAGACCTGTGAGGGCATGCCTGCCAGGGGCAATACGTTCAGTGGTGCTCCCCCGAGAACTCCTGGACCTCCGCCTATGTGGTACCATTCCGGATCTACGGCTATGGCTGCTGTGAGGGGATGCAAGTGCCATGGGTACCACACTCTCCTGGTTAATGCCAACTGTATGCTGTCCCTCCCCTATGGCCATTGGTGGTGAGGGATGTAATAGCAGTATGAGTGTGTGCTAGATGGGGTTGAATGCTGTGTACTGTCAATTGGCGGACCAACGACAGACCCAGTCAAATCACCCTGTGCCAAAATACATGTTTCATCATCACCACTAGCCATGGCAGTGGCTTCAGGTTGCCTGCTGCTTTCGCCAACCCTACCTCAGCAGCCGTGAGAAGAAGACAGGAAACACACATTATGGTCTGCACATGCACACATACACACATGCACACATGAACACATGAACACATGCACACATGAACACATGCACGCATGCACACATGCACACAAGAACACAGGAACACATGCACACTCCTCACTACAGCAGATACACACACACACAACAGAAATCCAAATCATACTCAATACTGGTTGAAGGTGGTTGACAGTATCACAAGGCAAACAGTCACGTCACACGTGTCAGCATGCAGAATAAGTGTTGAACAAGTCCATGCAGTGTGAATGTAGACAGCCATAGTTAATGACAGTGTATATGGCTGTGGTGCATGTGTGTACATGTTCAGTGATTGCCTACACCCTGGAACACAATGTGTACAAGGACACGACATTTCTGTGGAAGTATTATAAGCTCTGCAATGTCCTGTGCACCATCACACACAGGTATACATACCATGGCTGCATGTGTTATCTGTGTGTCAAATGGATTTCCATGTCTGATTGCAGTGTCTGTGTCTGTAGCAGATAATTGTGGACACAGGTGTAGCACATGTATGCTATGTACACACACGGGATGAGTGGTGCATGTATACGTGATGGGATACCAATCCTGGACATGGCCATTGTAACAGTATGGGGTGTAATACCATTAGCCATCATCACCATGCATCATGTGGTCACTCAAGGCCACTAAAGTGTGCTAGACCACCGCCTAGCATGCTGTACCTGAACCGCAGTGCCATGGCTAAGTTCGCAATTACACAGCCATGTTGCACAAGGGTGTGTGAGGTACCCAATAGGGAGCATTGCCTAATATGACTGTGTTATGTGTTGAGGAGTGTTGCACAGCCCCATGCTAGGCCCCTACCCCTCAGGTATATTATGTGTGGTGTGTGGATGACATGTGGGATACTGAAGAGTGACCTGGCAGCAGGTGTCTGGTTACACTATGTGTAGCATGTTGAGGTGTACTGCGTATGACAAACGTGTTATGTTGTGTACATGTGTGTCAACTATGCCTATCCAATGTGCAGTACAATGTTGCCACATTTGTGTCTGATGCTCTGTGCATTGCATGTGATTGAGGCAGCTACTGACATTACTGAGATGTTTCACGTCTCACAGCAAACATGCACAGCATGCATTATGTGTAGGTGTGTTATGTGTACATGGCCTTCACCTCACCTATGACATGCACAGTTCAATACCAAGGTTAAAGTGTTAACACACTCACCAGCATGTAATGTCTGCCCTGCTGTCACACCAGAGGGACCTGGAAGAATATGACACAGTTTGTCAGTGGCCACAACTGTGGCATTGCTACTGTGAGTGTGCTAAACTACAGTAGAACAACAGGCATAGGTGTACAGATACTAAATTATCAGTATTGCACACAATAGGCAGCACAACTGCTAAACACAGTACACATCTCACACATACATAATCTAACAATACAGGTAACAGTAGTCTACAGCTAGGGCATGTTACCTGCATGCTCCATGTCACCATGCTGGGTGGCTCCGGCCTCCATGACGACACATGTGTGATGTTGTTGCTGCTGTAGGCCAGGAGCCACCACACTTAGCAGCAGTTCCCCCTCTCTGGTGAGGGGGAATGTATGGCCACCCCACCACCTGTGGCAAGTTGTTGTCTGTGGATATCAGATGCACGCCACTAGACATGTCTAATTAAATCACTGCAGTGATGGCGTACCTGCTCATATGACCAGTTATGCATGCCTATGTCATTTACCCGATGAACAAGTTCTTGCCACAGTGCAGTACGCTCCTGCTGGTGCTGGCTGGCCCTGGAAAACAGCCGGGTATAGTGCTGAACCAGGCTTTGGTGGATTTCCTGTTCCTCTGCAGCTGTGTAGCAGAGATTTCTGTGATGAGCCATAAGCCTGGAAGACAAGTAAATGATATGTGTGAGCAAGCCATGTAGCACACTTAACATTTTACAGTACAGATATCAGTTAACTGCCATATATAGCATCTGTTCATCTGTCAGAGGATACACACATTCAATACCACATATCAGTGCTCAGCCCACAACTGGCTGACAGTGCCTGCCACACTCCATATGACATGCCAATATAGACCAGTACTCGGCTCACTGTTTGGGATCCAATGCACAGCCTTGCCAGGGGGGTACATATCAAGTTAATGCATGCAGAAATATGTCATCCATTGCAATGAGTGTGAAGTACAGTTACAGTATAACCAGTAACCCACCCTAGTCGTTGATGCCATACCCCTACCTAACATATGTGCACAGTTGTTAATATAGCTGGCATACTGCTGTAACAGAGTATACATGTTGCTAGGTACACACGCAAAGCCTGCATCACACATGTGATTGCAGACATGGTACAGGCATCATTACACACACATCAGACATTCATACAACACACAAATGTATGCTGACACAGATGAGCTTTTCCTGTGTACCTTAAAGTACTGTGTGCCCCTACTTACAGATACCTATGCCTGAGGAATGTAATCTGTGCAGACTACAGGAAACACACAAGACAGTGTTACCAGGGAATGTGAACATACACCATACTGTGCTGTTTAGGCCTACAGCATCAGGTGGTACAACAGTTCAAATGTCGGCTGGATTCACCAGCAGTACCACTTACTGAGCATACATGTATTGCTTCAGCCTATGATGGGACACCACAGTCGTACACAAGGAACTACGTCACAACATATACCATCCTACTATGTCTGCATCCCAATAACTGACATATCTTTCTCTGGCCTCACACTTAGGACACAAACGACCATGACAGAAACAACCTCACACTTAGCTATCACACTGTTACAGACTTTGCACACATTCACTGTCACACTCATTCCACCTCACATAGCAGGTATTGCACTGTGTACATGTCTGTGTGCATTGTGTCATAAGTAGGTAATACGCTATTGTTCCTGGGGCCTACAGCAGCCTAGCCATATGCTACCCTGGCCTTTGACACACATGTAATTAGATTTCACTTCCTCCTGTCAACCGGATACACAGAGGTGATTCCCAGGGCGTGTTACCTATCCCCCAGACAATCATCAGGGGTATGTCTGACATCTGCTACTGAGGAGCCTTGTTTGTTCATGCTGGGTGGTTTACTCCAGAGTATGGCATATTTGCCAATAGGAGCCTATCCCTCCAGCATGTGTTGTTTAGTGAGGTTGCGGGGACTAGGGACCTAGGCCGTGTAGCCCGGTGGGATTGTGAGGTGTTGACATGGTGGTTGTCTGACTGCTATGGGTGTGGCATACCTCTGTATGTTCGGCAGAGGTAACCTCTGGGTGGACGGTATGCAACGCACTGTAGCTGTGGTTATGTGAGTCAGTCTGCATAGGGTATGTATTTCAGGGCAGTATTACCCTTTGTGAGATATGTCTGTGGCCTTTCCATTTGCTGTAGTTGTCATGTGAGGTACATACCACATGGGGCATTGTGATGAGTACAGGGGAACACTGACCTATATTTCCGTACATGACACATCATTTGTGATGACACGTACCACGTAGACAGATTACAAGACTAGTGCAGCACTGTGAATATCAAAGGGGAGGCTACTGCCCACCTGTATCCCATGTTCCCTTCTGACACCTTCAGTGTTAGTCAGGCAACCACCTATCTGGTAGTTAGTGGGTAAAGTGTTTTGGAATGGGGTATGGCACTGCAGTATCAACACTGGTGTTCAGTCCATGCCTTGGTCACCAGGCACCTGTTGCAATATGTCTGACCCTGTGTCTCCCTCTCTCACTATATATATATATATATATATATATATATATATATATATATATATATATTTGTATACATATATATTTATATATCACTCTATATATACATATATATATATATATATATATATATATATATATATTTATACACATATCTATATATATCCATAGATATCCATATATATCTGTATATATCTATATATCTCTCTCTCTATATATATATATGTATATATGTATATATCTATATATATCTATATATCTACATATCTATATTTCTATATATGTATATATGTATATATATATATATATATATATATATATATATATATACACATGTCCTATTTCTTTATTGCAATGTATACCTATGGCTTTCCTATTTTCCCTTTACATTCACTCCTTGTAATGCATGTCATATTTCTTTATTGCAATGTATTCCTATGGCTTTCCTATTTTCCCTTTACATTCACCTTGTAATGCATGTCATATTTCTTTATTGCAATGTATTCCTATGGCTTTCCTATTTTCCCTTTACATTCACTCCTTGTAATGCATGTCATATTTCTTTATTGCAATGGATTCCTATAGCTTTCCTATTTTCCCTTTACATTCACTCCATGTAATGCATGTTATATTTCTTTATTGCAATGTATTCCTATGGCTTTCCTATTTTCCCTTTACATTCACTCCTTGTAATGCATGTTATATTTCTTTCAGCACCAAGTTATTGTATATCTGCTGTGGCTTAGTGGTACATCATGCAGACTGGTGAGTCCAAGGTGTGGGGTTTGAGACTGGCAAGGGTATTTTATTTTGCTGCTGAGCAATACAAGGGCCTTGTCATACAGAGTGACTAAGGAACTTTTAAGCAGTTGTAAGCGGGTTGGCGTGGGTTTGCGCGATGCTTAGCAATGCTTAGCTAAGCGCACACAAGCTCACACTAGCGCACCCCCGCTAACTACTGCTTAAAAATGCTTACACCCGCTAACCCCCGTGCTAATTTCTTTTAAAGAAAAGAAAATGCGGAGATAGGAAAGTGGTGAAAAAAGGGGGCACAGAGAGGGACAGACAATAGGAAAACAAGCTCAGGATGTGCAGGAAGGGTGTAGGGAAGGCCCATAGCTGCCCATTCCTTTAACAGCAACAGCTGTGCATATGTTGAAAATTTGGAGTGAGTTTTGAGACCTTCCACCCCTGAGAGAGGGGTGAGGACAACATAGTTTGTTGCACTGCCAATTAGAATTATCGGTGTACATGTCCTATGGACATGTGTGCAAAATGGGAAGCTATGTATAGGGCGCAATATTTTTTCGGGTACAGATTGCTCTTTTTTTTTTTCAGGTGAGAGTGGTAAGTGAGGTAGGGGAAATAGGTATATTTGGGGAGGTAGGTTGGGGAGGTAAACAGACAAGACAAACAAGATGCATACAGGGGCGGAATTTGACACATGGGGTGGGTGAACACAATTGACGGGGAAGGTTGTTTGGAAATCGCAAACCGATGAGCCCACAGATGGTAACAGTGGAACTGAGATCCCCACCCATGGGCAGTCACCACTGCACCTTCACAGTCCTGGGGGTGGCTGTGCTGGGGGCTGAGTAGGATGGGCAGGCTCACCTGTGAGATGTGCCACTCTCGCCTCAAGCTGGCGTAGGGGATCAGCGACTGAACGCTGGATCTCCCTATGCACCACAGCCCGGACCCTTTGAAGGGTGACCGGTGGCCCTTCTCTGCCCACGCTTGCACGGGGGGGACTAGCCCCATCCCCTGCAGTGCTTCCACCCGAAGGTGGCACAGGACCAACGGAGGAGGGGAGTCCGGGCTGGGCACCAGAGCCACTGGTGCCAGTTGCACTCGCCAACTGAGGAGGGACAGGTGGGTCTGCTGGGACTGGCCTTCCCATACGTTCTGTGATTCGGTGTGTTTCATTACATAAACAACAGCATTCCAGATTAGTTGTAACAGCATGCAGTAATATTCCCATTAACCCAACACACCACAGTTCCAACAGTTGAACAGCAAACATAACACATGCATATATTGAACAACAGTGGTTATTCCAAACACATGCAGGGATGATTGGTAGCAACAGGCCACCATGAACGTGGTGTTTGAACAGGGCACATGCATCAACATGAGTGCAAATATTTATGGAACAATAGGACATATATCCCAACAAATATTTAAGATTACACATACCCATTGAGGTGCGGAATTGCATGGTTTATGCACAAACAGTAGGGTGTAGAAAATACCTCCATTAACATCTTACAAACACTTTTACTCTACACTACATTCCTAGTGACTGCAGGTGTATATTCCCTACATGTATTATTACACTTGCCACCATACATTAAGTTGTGTAATGGATTTGGCTAGTTCAATCTATACTTGACCTATATCTCACATACTAACTGTCCAGGATGCAGATGTTACTGCTATATATTTCATGGTTGCATTTATATTTCTTTATCTACATATCTGGATGTTTTCACATGACATTTTCACTTCTAATTGTACAGAACCCTGCATTTATTGAAGCACACTTACATTTCTGGGGAACATATTTGCATGCTACTCATGTGCCAGATTTGCTTATGTATGCCAGCCAGTAACTGACTGTTGAGGACTGTATATTTACTTCACAGCTACTAGCACTTCCATCACCCACTTTAGATAGGACTGCAGAACTCTGGGTTGCCAGCACTTTCTAACACATTACTATTTGTATAATGCAAGGGTACAACAACATTTCATACTAAGTGAAACAGACACACTCTGGGTTTTAGACCTTTATTAATGACATTACACACTTTTCCACAGGCTCACTCCTTTATTTGTTTTAACGGTATATATGGCAGACATGTTCACGACATATTATACCTTAATTAATAGGTTAGCACACTCTTTTTTCAGGCTCACTCACATATTATTTTATATGACAGTGCCTGCAGAGATATTATTCCAGACATTTGTTACCTTTCTTAATGGGGGTTACTACACTCTTTTTCTGCCTCTCTAATGTTTTTATCTGAGAGTACATGCAGAGGACTTATTCAGTCCATTTGATGGCTGTAATATTGGACTACAACACTTTTTTTCATGCTCTCTACCATATTTTATATAACAATACATGCAGAATAATCACTAACCTGCCTGGCGGCACAGCCTTAGCAGCCTATCATCATAGGCTTGCTGATTCATAACACGGTCACCTGCAGCTGTAAAGTAAATGAAGGGATATTGAGACATTCCTATCCATTATACATACTCCATTTTAAATCCTCACATACTGCATTCCATGGCTACATACTCAGTTGTGGGGCATCCCGCATCCCACGGGCCTCCTGTATCCACTGGTTCAGGTGGTCCTCCTTTCATCTCTTCAGGTCCGCATGGTGGTGATGGACCTGCTCACCAGTCCGGGGGATGCCTATGGCACTGGTGAGGTCACGAGCTAACCAGTTCCAAGCCTCTGCCTTGTACTCCGTCCCTTGGAACTGGCCCTGCAGGAGTCCTTGCCTCTTGACGGTGGACTAGGAGCCAAATCATGTATTTGGACTCCTCGGTGCCCCATTTCTGCGCTCAGAAGCGCACTCCCTCTCCAACACCAGACATTCTGACTGCAGATGTGAGCTACAATCAGTTATGGCATGTATTCCCGCCTGTGGGGATTAAATATGCCGCATTTCCTGCACTTTTTTGTAATTGGCCATTTTGTAAAATTCTCAGCTGACTGCAGACCTGCTTAGTAATGGTTAAACTATCATTCCTAAGTTTATGTATGTTAATAGTGGCTGGTTCCCCTATGTTGTCATGGCTTAGTGGTTCTGTACTTTGGTTATGATGCAAAGGGTCCTGGGTTCAAACCTTGTCATTCTTTTATTTTAATACTGTCTAGACAGGCTAGGTGGTGTGGCTGCATTTAAGCAACTTAGCTCTAAGTTGCTCCCCTGTGCCCTACGGTGCCCTGGTTGGCATGGCGCGCACGTCCGCGCAAACACATTTGCACTGGGTAAAGCGTTTTTAAATGTTGGGCAACTCTATTGCACTGGGTAAAATGCTATTACACTATGGGCAACTCTATTTAGCTGGGTGAAGCGCTATTAAACTATAGGCAACTCTGTTTAGCTGGATAAAGTGCTATTAAATAATGGGCAACTCTGTTTAGCTGGATAAAGCACTATTAAACTATGGGCACCTCTGTTTAGATGGGTATAGCGCTATTAAACTATGGGCACCTGTGTTTAGCTGTGTAAAACGTTGCTTAATGGCAGGTTATTACATATCTGGGTCTTTTCAAAATATATATTTTGCTCGCTGATACATTGGCCATGTCACTGCTTTTAATAAAATTTTAATCATATTTGGCTGGTATTATTTCAAATACTGATTTAAAACATAAATAAGAAGGGGAGTGAATGCCTTCTCTTTGTGCATATGCTCTACCATTACGCTATTGCTACTTGGATTAATTTGCATAAGTAGTTCTTATATGCTCTTCAATGTCACAATTGCTAACTGTGGTTAAGCAATGGGCACACCCTCGCAAACAAGCACAAATACGGGCAGCTATATCGTGGATTTAAAAAAAAAATTAATTGTTTCCATTTTATAACTCTGATGGGGGTTTACAGTGTCAGGGAGTGTGGTTTTGGGTGCAAGTACATTTGAGTGGACTCGCTCTTGTCTGTTGACATTATGCTTTTTAAAACCTTGCAGGGGCGTGGACTTTTAGACTGCTCAGCAGTCGGACATGCCCCCTGCTTGCCTACTCAGTCCATGTAAGAGTTACGGATGAGTCAGTGTGCTCTCATGAATATTCATGGCACGCTGACATCATACCGTTCAACTGCAGCCTCCGAGTAAGACATATTAAGTCTTACATGGAGGTTTCGTGAATCCGGCCCATAGTCTTTACACAACAGCAAATTAAGCTACAAGTCTATGTTCCCAGTAGAAATTGAAAAATGAAAACAAATAACTTTTAGATAAAACATGGAAAAAGGCAGAAAAGTATAAAGAAGTTTCACCCCACAGGTCAATAAATGTGCAACTTAAATATTTAAGCAGAATTGAAATTAAAAACTTTTTTTCTCTTTCCTTTTTGATGAAAAGCTTATTATTCAAATTTCAGGGCTTTTTACACTTCTACAAGACTTGCACAAAGACCCTGGTTGGGGGAAGCTTGGTGCTGGATATTGCAATCTAGCCACAAAGGCTAATGAAATAAATTCAATATCGGAGATCTTTCAGAAACTATAGCTTAATGTCTCTGTGAGGGGTGCAACTTTACCAAGGCAAATAATAAGCAGAATATAACATTGCAGGAGTAAAACTTGAATCTGAACACTGTAAAAGCTCTGAAGTACAAATCCTGGAGCAGTAAAAAACTATTCTCACCATTGAAATTCTACTAGAGTTTAAGGCACCAGACTATGCAGAAATTTACCAGTAAGACTTTTTATGAAAAAATGCAGTGATAACTGACCACATAAGGCTCAAGTATGGCATTAGTACACAGTTCTGCCACAAATGTGAATGAAACTGCTATACTAGAGCCCAGCAGGGTTTAAAGTACAGCTCACTTTTTTAAAATCATGTAAGTTATAAGAAATATGTTGTTACTATATTTACAGTGAGTACACGTTATATGTATTTTTGCAGCTTTCTAAGCAACATATTAATTTACGTAGACAGCCATGTGACAATGTTAGTCAATGTGATTGGTTGTTGTGTATAAAATGAAATGAATGGATGTGTAATATAGATACTGAAGAAGTCTAGAATGGATGAAAGTTCTTACTCTTTTTTAGCAAATAAAAGTTTGTAAAAATGAACTTTGGTGTGCCATGGTTGAGACTCCAAGACAACCATTGTATTGGTCCCAGAGCTCCCATCCACCGGAACAGGCTCTCCCTACATATTAAACAAAGTAGATCCTTACCTTTTTCAAGACCCACCTGGATGAATGGAAGGGAAACCTCTCACACACAAAATCAGTGCCATTCAACTTCTTATGGAAAATCAGATCATGCAGTGGGTATTGCATGGCTAGGCTTCAAAAGATTATTTGCCTAGTAATAACCTATGTGTTGCTGACTCATTTGGTAAGTGACACATGGTGTGTAGGCAGAGGCCTTTTTAATCAATGATAATGTACAGAGGTACATTTGCAGTCACTGCATTATTAACTAAACCAAGTTGGATACAGGGTTCAAGCTTTGTGACAAAAATGTGGAGCAGTTTATACAGAGTTAAATACACATAAATACAAGAATGAGACAGAAGTTTAGGACACAGGTGAAGCTTTCAAAGGAGTGGCAGGTAGGAGAAGAGCAAGGCTGGAGATGTGTTAATGTAGAAGGAGGTAACAATCATATGTTTTGGGAATATAAACAAGTAAGGCAAATATGAGAAGCATGCTTAGGAGTGGGAAATGATTTTTAGTAAGCATGTGCCTAGTATGTGAAACTTTTGACTCTTAGGGACTTGGGGAAGAACATGGATAAAAGGAAACTGAAAAAAGCCAACTACTATGTTAGGTGAATTTGTGAGAAGCTTAGTAACAAAGGGGTGATCTTGAGTCAAGATAGGAAAAAAGTCAAAACACAGTATAAAAGTCTACAACAGGTTGCTATGTGCACAAGAAGACGAGGCCAGAAAGTGTGGGCAAAGAAAGCATGTCAGAAAGTGAAGATATAACATATGAGCATAGGATTTCAGCTTGGAGCATCATAAATTGAGATGGGTAGAACAGTTTATGATGGCATCCCTCATGGGGGGAAATAGGGGACGGGGATCTTTAAATTTTGCAGGACGTCATTGAATTTGTTATAATGTATTATACTGATTGTTGAATCTTTCATGTCTATACCTCTGCATATTTGTTGATGGTATATGTACACTGAACACTATTAGCAGCAAATGAAAATAAATGATTCTACTTCTCTCCTTCTAAAAAGGCCCTATGTGAGTAAACCCTAATTGGCAATCTCAGAACAGACACTGTTTGTAGTGGTAGTGCTAGGTGTTTTTTTCATTAATGCAATATATTGGGTTAGGTTTAGCGCACATGAGTAAGGGTAAGGCATAGAGATTGAAGTGAAGCCCCTCTTAACTCCACACATTATGTTACTAAAAAAAAAAAACCTTTCTGTAACAACATTACTTAACAATACATGCATATATACCCTCATCAAAGCAAAACATGGAAGTCTTTCCCTTACTCTTACCTTAACCTAAGAACACATTATAGCAGTGAGCATGAGAGATCTTGCACATCTGCACACCTGAACCTCTCCACTGAAACATTCACTACCTTACACAGTCTAACCTATGTGCACCATTTTAAACATTGTCAACTAGCCTATCCTGTACTGGCTTTTTACACTTACATCAGCTAGTCAACTAAGTGTTGTTTCTGTTAACCACATAGCCAAGTTGCATGTCTGGTATTTGCATGTGGAGTGCATAGACATGTCAGCTTGCCTGGGGTTGCATTAGGCTTGCTTCATATTCCTGTGCTTGTTTGATATCAGAATGGCTCTTGTTACATTGGTTTATGCTATGTTTGCATAATAAAGCTTATTTGCTTTGTTAGCCTTGAATTATGTTATTGTGAGATAGAACAAATTAACTTTGGGAGTTTGTATTTGCTTCCTTATAGGTGTATGCCTCCATCTTGTTTCTTATCTATGCAAAGGTATGTTTTTAGAGCATTTTCAGTACTGCATGACCACAATGACTGGCAGTCTCCACATTGCTAATCTGAACATCTTGGAATTTAGGGGATGGTGCCTGTTACCATGTCTTGATGTTTGCCAGGTGATGTAAGTTTTACTAAACTGAAATGGTGAAATGAGACAGCTTTGTGGCATAATAAGTTGTGTTGTCACCTCATGGCAAGAGGTACTCAATTTCTATTTTTGGTTGGGGAGCCTTTTGTTTGGAGTCTGTTTGTCCACCTTGTGTTTGTGTGGGTTTTCTCTGGGTGCTCCAGTTTTATAGCCCTTAAAATATCCTCTAAGGCCCATAAACTTGTGATACAATTGTAATCATTTAACTAGTCTTATAAGCCCCCAGTGGTCATTAGGCAAGTGCATAGCTACTAAACTATGAACTTCATAAAACTGAAAGTTTATACATTTTGCAACTTCTGTTTTTACTGGGAATGACATAGTAGTACTATCACATTTGTTATTATCTGTTATGTTATTCTAACAATGCATACAGTAGAGGGTTGATTATCTGAACTAACTGGGACCTAGGGTAGTTCGGATAATCAAATTGTTTGGATAATCAAACATATAATTGAACCAGATAAAAAATATCTAAAATCGTGTTTTTTTCTGCACACAGGAATATACTTTTCAACCATTCAGCGATTCCAATGGACAATAAAGAATATTTTTCACACACGAGCTGGCTACAAGCTCAAAAAAAATGCTCAAGCAAATACATATAAATGTTTATATATTCAGACTTTATGATTTTTCCTACTCAAACTTTGGAAGGCTGGTTCTGATAACTGACGTTTCTGATAATTGACATTTGGATAATCGACTCTACTGTATTTGTCAGCTTGTATATGATGCCACTTTTACGCTGTACTACATGTTATATTTTTGTCAAGTACTGTATGCAATATGTTGCTTTTCTCTGCTGAAATGGGCTCTTGTTTAGTCAGACTATCCCAGTTAAATGAAAATGTATACATACATACATACATAAATACATACATTCATAAAGAAATAAAGTACATACATACATACATTCATACATACACACATATATGTAATTGTGCACACCCTGATCTGTAACCATCTGAAGCTTCTAAGTGTGAATATGACCACCAAATGCTAGGGTAAACCTCTGCTGTCCAATTACAAATTAGTACTTCAGCTTGGCAACATATTACATCTGTCCTTCAGAGAAGTCACTGACTGCTTGTTTGATCATTTGTTTTCAACCAACTTCTTGCCATGACTTACCTTGTTCTACATGCCAAGGTACCCGAAAGAGCCCTGTATGCCATACAGTTACACTCATTCCTTCCATCCAGGAGCTGCTGGTGATTCTGTACCTGTGACTAGTTAGGTATCTTGCAACATTTTAATGAGCACTAGCCGAGTAACTCCTGGTGGCCTAACATTCAGGAATGTTCTACTTTTTTAAGACAGGTGTATATTACTTACATCTTATTTATGCCTTAGTGCACTTTTGTTCTGTTTGAGATATTTTACTTGTTAAATACATGTGAAACTTAAGTACTTTAGGAAAGCATTTGCAACCCTTCAGCTTGAGCTGCAGTTATAAAACTGATTCATCACAAGGCAAGAATACTGCTACATTTAAGGAAAGTAAGTATTGATTAAACAGATCCAAATATACTCATTGTCAAAAGTACAGTAAAGCTGAATCCATGCAATCTACTACATTAGTGGGTGCATGTGGTGAACAAATGATATTATATTATAATACAGCGGAAATAGTTTGAAATTTCAGAATTTCATGATCACTGGGAAATGAAAGAAATGGGCATAACAAAGCTGCCAGACCAGATAAGATTTTTTTAAGAGTTTAAAGTGACTTCCAAACTTTTTTCTAATCTTACATTTGTAGCATGGCATGTGGGAACATTTTCTTGCTGTATTTCAACAACAAAAAAACATTTTTAAAAATAAAAATGTGATTTGCATATACAATAGTAAAAGTTAACCTCATGGGTGTCAGTGTAGTAAAAACATATGTTGTGCCCATTAACTTTAATGGGGGCACCACCACCCATGTGCAAGGGTGCCCAATTTAAAGTCTATGGACACAACATGCTTTACCCAAAGGTAACATCACAGTAGTAAATGGTAACTTTATTTGGGCCATGGTTAAATAAATAGTTTACAAAGCTTTTTATTAAAAAACAGCCAAAATACATAACCATAGACAAATGGAAAAATGCAATGCGGCACTTGACTCATCAAATGACATAATATATATCCCAGCATTGAAAATTCCCTTTAAGATTAATGCAAACAGCAAGAAAAGAAATTAAGCTAGTATTACTGGAATGCTTGAAAAATATCAGTAACAGTTAAGCCTTGATAAAAAAAGTTCATAGGCTATATCCACTAAGAGGAAATATGCACAGAGTGTGCAATGTCACTAATTCAAGTCTGTGGGTGCCCTACTGCAAAACAGTGAGTGCAAGAGTTTTGTTTTTCTGTGCTGTTACTGGATGTAAGCGTTGTTGCTGTCATTCTACCTATTGATTATTGTTCTGAGAGTAGACAAAGCCCAAAACTCTGCAATTAGATTCTGGTTAAATGTAACAGTCATTGCTAAGAGATTCATTTCCCTCATGTAAAACAAATGTGATTCTGTGCGACTTCGCTACCACCTTCTAAGTACGGCTGATCAATAGACTGCAAACTAAGCAGATGTGAAAGAAGATGAAAATATTTTGACTAAAGTATGCTTTCTTCATGCAGCCTGGCTAGCTACATGTCCCCCGAGAACACTACCTTCCATTTTACTTTCTTTCAGCTTCACACGCTGAACACTGTGTCTGTGATATCTCTGCTTAGAGGACTGAATTCTAATATATATGTATATGTATGATACACTTCTAATACTGCGTTATTGATTCTTAGACTAGCTAACACAGATAACATATGCCCACATTGTCAACACTCAGGACTATTCTTAAAAATCATTTTTACTATTTATAACACAGTAAAGCTTAAAAGAAACATATTCAGCTACAGTTTCTTGTTTCTGGAGAAATCCATCTTCCACCCATTTCAGCGAATGTATTAGTTAGCCATCGCACACCATCCATTTATGTTTTCTTTTTTCTCCAGTAGTCATTTTCTTTTGCCGACAGAAGATGCCTCTGCAGTTAGTTCTTGGTTGAATTGGTTACTGTGTTACCCCATTGTAAAACTCACCATGAGAAAAAGCATTTCATTTTCTCACACCACAAACTATGGATGATTGTGGAGAACACCAGCAGTGACTTCATAACCAGTGCTTAGGGACACATTCACATGCATCAGTGTTCATATGCACTACTCCTCCTTTCTATGTAACACAACTGGAAGCCATATTGAAACATGTTCTTACCTTATTTTAAATTGTACATCAGACTCTGTACCTGGCTGTTTGGTTACATTATATTCTTTGTTACATGCATTATTTCAGTTTGTGTGTGATAAATTCAAAGGCAACTGAACATCAGGCTTCCATTTTAATTCTGCCAGGTGGAAGATGCTGGAAAGAAAGACAGAAACATCTTGTACAGAACTCGGACTTTGCAATGACAGAATAAACAGTCGTAATTGTAAAGTCTAGCAACAAGGCAAGTTTCACAACATTTTGCTAGGAGCCATAAATAAAAATGAGTCCCATGAGGGAATATAAAGAAACAGTTCTCAGGAGTTGTGAAGGCAGCTATTTTTACTGAAAAATATGAAGCTACAATTGAATATTTTTATAATAAAGTGATAGAACTGGACTATCTTTAGCACATTAAATTCTAAATCCGTGGCTTCTGTTTCTGAAAAAAAAAAGAAAAAGTAAGTTGCAAATCACTTTGCTTCATTTCTTGCTTTTGATTTAGTTTCTTATTATACAGAATGGAGATGTGATTAATTCAAGCAAAGTCTGAAAAGATTAAGACAGGAATATACCATTGCCCTCTACTGACATGTTCAACAATGTGCTGAAAGCAAGGAGCCACTTAAACAAATGGACACAAACTATTAAAATACAGATGTTAGAAAGGCAGTTGTGTTAATGCTATTTTGTGTTTTCTACAGGTATACAAAAATGCTATCAAGGTCCAGGTTTTTTATCAAGTGTACAATAGGTGATACATGTAGATGAAATCTGGTACTAAGAATACAGCAATGCTAGGCTTATGGTCCATAATTGTGAAAAGATAGGATGTTTCCTTGGCAAGCACAAAGAAAGACATATCATAATGCAAGTATACATACACAAACATGCTATCAAACTTTCTCAGTTGTTCCCCATCATTGTTGTGACCTATATTCTCGTGTATTATAAGGCATGGGACATTCATACTAAGATCTGCTCTAGGACAAAATTCAGGGAAAGTGAGATTTTAGGTTATGCATCAGATCAACATTTTTTCTATCATTTACAACTCTTTATTTAACAGGTGTACTAACAAATTGGAGTAAGTTGCTTATGTATCAGAGGGTGAAGAAGAAATTAATTATTTTCCATTGGAATTACCTACCCAAGCTAATGACATCATGTGGTACTGAGGCAGTTAAATGATAATCTTTTAATTCCACAGCAGTATAACAAGAATATGACCATAGTCATCTCTGGACTAGACTACATTTGGTAGCAATTTAGAATCCTGAATAGTTAAGCATTCAAAATCAAAAAAAATATTAGACTTTTTAGGGAAAATAAAAGCCTCAATTAAAAAAAAAAAACAGTTGCTCTCAGTCTAACTGACCACTTACACTGACAGCTGGTTGAGAGCAGTTCTTTTGGAATCTGATCCCTGTAGGAAACCAGTTTCTAAATAGGCCTTATAAAGAAGGAAGTCACTTACACTGAAAGCGAGTCTTTTGGGATCAGGGCAGACTTACAATGAGAGCAACTCTTTTTTAATCTGGCCCAGACAGTAATGTTCTTCCAGAAATATTGCTTGCATATATATTGTAGGTGCTGTCTATATGATTGCTCTGCAGGTATCTGACTTGCATTATGTATGTTTGTGTGTGTGTGTGTGTGTGTGTGTGTGTGTGTGTGTGTGTGTGTGTGTGTGTGTGTGTGTGTGTGTGTGTGTATATATATATGAATATACCATGAATGGTTGACATGTTAAATGACTGAAAAGCAAAACATCAAACAAAACATGTCAATCATTCACAATACTAGCAGCACATATAACTGAAACCCAGTACATCAAAAAATGAAACAGACTTTTTTTCTGATGTACTAACATAACCCTACCAAAGTTCAGCTTAAGTTGGTGTGAATAGTGGTAGTATTCCAGAATGATTTTTCTTAAGGTAAGGTGCATAGTTAGGGTTAGAGTTAGCACACCTGCTAAACCTTAATAATGCAAATGAATTAGTCAGTAGTGCTATTTTAAATAGGCAAGCACATCCTTTTTAACATCATAACATTCTATAATATGCCTTGGCAAGATGGTGTACAATTCCTAATTTTACAGAAACTTTGAAATGTGAATTGTCGTATTTATTATACCTTATAGTGAAATCTACTGGGAAGTTACTTCTTCTAAGCTTATATAGCCAGGATTCCTAGTCAAGTTGCACAATACACAGTACACAAGTCACAGTGCATACTATACAGTATCCAATGCACAGAACACAGTACACATGCAAAGTGCACAATAAACAGTACGCAGTACGCAGAGCACAGTGCAAGTGCACAATAAACAGTACACCGTGCACAGTACAGAGTACACGGGGCATTATTATGTGAGAAATAGTCACACACATTCATGTTATGATTCATATTACTGGCTGGAGTGATGGAACAGCATGGAAAACAGTGTGGGAAATGATGGATCCAAATGATAGAATAATGAAATAAAAATTAAGGTGCACAGTTTAGTGAATACATAACAAAAGCATAATGAGGTGTAAATTACCGCCACTGAAAAAGGTCATAATTATGAGATGCATTTACTGTGCAAAAAGTTGTGTGTGACCATGATTAGTAAGTGACACACACACTTTTGGAGCTACAATAAGCAAAGATACTTGTAGCAGCAGGTTGTGAACCAGCACTAAGAGACAGTCAGTGTTACTTCCTCTTACCAAGTACGTTGACATAGCAGGAGATGGTACAAACAAAAACAGCACTGACAACAGATTGCCCACTACCAGATAAATTATCAGAAGCCAAACACAAATGTTGTGCACATGCAGAACTCATACAAGTATTGGTTGACATGTATTGGCCACACACAGGACTGTAAGGAATGCTCTGTCTTCCTATACTTCTTGACATTATCGTATGTATAGGTCTTAGGATACTTGCTTCAGGGACTTTTCAGAGAAAAACAGAAAACACACTCAGTTTGTCATTGGTGTAGGCTTGCAGAATACTGTGCATAGCTCTTTTCCTACAACACCAATGGAGCAAATCGCACCAAACAGATTTTCCGTGATATCATATACTTGTCTGAAGTCCTGGGTACTATAGATTGCACACATATTGCAATAAAGATCCCATATGGTGTCCATGTCCATGTACAATGGTATGTGGTTACAAAGAGAAACCATTCCATCAAGTGACAGTTAATGTGCAACACATGTTGCACAGCATTCTGGCACGACCTAGTGGTTGCCACATTAGGTACATAGGTGCAACACTTCCTGTATCGGGAAACTCTACAAAACTACCTTGCTATAAATGCATATGTCTTGCCAAAGAAAGTGGGTTTACAGGTCTTACCCCCCTCCATATGTTTCTACTATGTTTCAAACAATATAGGACATCCACCACAGCCCTGGTTCAAGACCCTGTAAAGAACCCTTTCAGCATTGCCAAAGAAGAGTATGACACCACATGAGTATGAACCCAAAGCATCATTGCGCATATATTCAGCTTGCTGAAGGCACAGTTCCAATGTCTGACTTTGTCTGGAAGGGTCCTCCAGCACAAGAGTGACCCTGCTTACAAGATGTCTATAGCATGTGGCATGGTACATATCATTACCAGGAAATATGCAGACCAGACATCCATCTGGTGAGCATCAATACTAATTACAGCCATCCCGGCCAAATTCAACAAACCTCAGTATCACCTAATGATGAAAATAAGGCCAGGAGACAGAGTGAGCAACAACCATATCACAACTCCTGCTCTCCCCAGCAGCAATAGGCATAGTATGCAACAGTACTCACAAAGCAATAGCATCTAATCCTTCTGTATATGCCCATAATGAGCACATAGTGACAGTGCAGTGGCAGACAAAACAAGCATGATGCATTCAGTTTTAGTTAAAGATAATGCTGGGCAGTGTGTGGTCAAGTCATACTGTGCATCAGACATCTCCTCCTACACTTCATGGGAGGGAAGTAGAAAGGAGAAGACAGGGAAAATAAA
Source organism: Protopterus annectens (assembly GCF_019279795.1). NCBI lineage: Eukaryota > Metazoa > Chordata > Ceratodontiformes > Protopteridae > Protopterus > Protopterus annectens. The sequence continues at coordinate 347,652,172 of NC_056733.1, read as the reverse complement.
ATGGGTCACACTTTTCATCATTCCAGCAAGTGACAAAGGAAACAATTATGACATCACAGTAGTGGTGAACGGACATGTCACTGGAGGTGGTGGCTGGAGTCATGGTGCAAGGAGTACTCTTTATCATATACAATGTTCTGTAATGGCAGAAGGTGAGCAGCACTGTTGGACTGCCATTCAGTGGGGGTGATACTATATTTTACCATGATATGGGATCATTGTGCTGGCCTAAAGTGGCAGGCTTAGAGGACCACTGTGATAAGGATATTGTACTTCTTGGAGAATTGGATCTTGGTGGACTCCACTGTGAAGGTGCCCTGTCCCTAAAACTGTTTAGTGGCTGCTTGGTCAAGATGAGGGTAATATAGGTCAAGACAATAATACACTCACAGGAGTGGAGTCTCCAGCCTTTGGTGGCTTCCTGACACAACAAAGTCTGATGTATATCTCCTTCAACCATGGATAACACTGCTGGACAGGGCAGGGATATCACTTGCTGTCCTCAGCACAGAGGAAAATATCAAAGTCATGGGTTCCTTTGTTACTCTCATGATACCCAGCATGACATTGGCTGTGGACTTAGTGGCCTTAACAAAGGGGTGGTAGTGATGGATGACATCCTCACTGAAACCACATACTACACCAATCAGCTCCTCATCAGCTACAATAGCTGTAGAAAGTGCCCAGATGATAGCCCTGTACATCTGTTGACTGAACCATAACATAATCAGAACATCAGGGCAGGGGTGCCCCAGGATAGCCTAAGCATCCTCTGCTAGGCTGCTGTATGCCAGATATGCAACAATGCATGTGGTGCACTTGTCTGCTGCTGCAACCACAAAGGGATCAGTGTTGCTACCTTCAGACTTGCAGGCACCAACTGTTGGGGATGGTGAGCGTTCAAGTTGTATAAGTTGTAGTTCAGTTGTTGGTGTGGCCATACCTTCACCTTGAACAATGGGTGGAAGACCACCCAGGAGGCAGATTGGGAGTTCCAGTGTATCACCTAACTGTGGCTTAGTCCATGTCTCATCATCAACAGACACTGTATAGGTTGTCAGTATAGAGGTGGTATGAATATACAATACAAGAGAGATGAAAGTGATTTGGAATTCTTATTCAGCAACTGCATCCCTGCATTTTCTAGTCTAAACCACTGTTTCTGTTTATGATACAGAACAGATGTTCACTACCATTCCTCTGTGCCTGCATACCTAATGTACCTATTAGAAACATATGCAGTGGTAATTGTGGCCTGCAAGCACATAGTGCACTTCTATTATACAGACATACAATATGGTTACTGGCATGGTACATACCCTACAGAAACACAAGTTTGCTACTCCTCTTGATATGATACACCTGTGCATTCTTCATCTCCATCTGGGTCACTAGGAACTCCTCCTTGTCTGTTAGGGCTGCAGTGGGATGTGACTCACCTGCAATGTCTGACTTCCCTGTTGTTATAAATACTCTCCCTTCATAGCTCATTCAAAATGCAGCAAAAGACAAAAAAAAAAAAAAAAAAGACAAATTAAATTTATTGATTAAGCACTTTCATTTCATTACATTATAAACTTCTTCAGAATAACAACCACCATTCAAAACACCCTTTTAAAGTCCCTCCATAAATGAACCAACTTATCAGAATCATGAGCCCAGATAAATTAAAATTTAAAGATGCTTGTCTTCATTTCCTGGTTCCAGTTGTTTGTTTTTTGTGGCTATGGCCTTTGGTGGTGGTTCAATTCCAGGCAGCAACATCCCTCACTTGGATTTGAACTCAGCAATGGGTGAATTAACTATATTGCTTCAACAGGTGTCTCAACAGTTAAGAATGAGCAGTGGACACCTGGGATTACAGAATATACTAGTGGAAATATTCTGGGTTTACCACTCACTCAGATTATTCCTCTCAGCAAGACACTGATAATATTACAGCTAGTCGATTTGACTTCCAGGTTTGGAAATCTAATAATTTTCAGATCGGAGTTCAGAACTCCAGAATACAAGGTCCCTTAACATGCGAGTCCATGATGGTACAGTTGAAAAACTTTGAATAAAAATTAATTTCTTTCAAAAAAACTGCAGTTGGAAAATAGTTATTTGTTGAAAAATGTCTTTGCTAATCTCATCCCAAAAGGCCTGTGTTTTTGGGAGCTTCTGAATGGCTTTTTAAGGGGATCAGAATTTTATAATGAGCTAAATGAGATTTTCAACAAAGCAGGCTGCGACATGTTAAGACTAATGGTGAAAATGAATGATCAGCATATTGAACAGTTGTCTGCCAGATTGGATGGTTTGAATATGGGACTTATGAATGATCTGCTTTTTGAGAATTATGAATCAAACTATATGAACATCTTCACTAAGGAGGACAATATGTGTATGGATATTGCGAATAGAAAAATAAAATAATTCCAGAGATACATGGAAGATTACCAAAATGGTTTGGCTTATCCTAGTCCCTATGGTAACAAAAACAGGAATCATTCACCAATAGGAGCGAAGCAGGAAGATAATCCACCAATGGGAAATGACGCTTCCCCAAATGGACAACCCCTTTAGAGGAACAGCTGGTATGAAGGTTGGAGAGACGTCAGACACTGCAGGGCCAACAGAAATTACATCAAAAGAATATTGAGGATTATTATTACAAACGTGGAGCAAAATCAAAGTGTTATTTCCCCAAGAAATAGAAGAATCACTGGTGATCCATGCATCTGTATAGAATCAGCATTCTAGATTGCGATTGGCTGAATTTGAAAAAGGATTTTACTGTTTACAACTATTCTAGTGAACCTTTGACTACAAGACATGCAGATGTTCTTGTGAAAGGGCTAAGTTTTGTGCCTGCCAGGAGAAATAATCTGGTGGACTTGCTTATGGATTTTAAGTTATACATCCATATGTTAAATTTAGCCTTATGGTTTAAGAATAGTAGAATTAATTGTAATGACCAAGGTATTTATAGATCCACTATGTTTAACCCTCCCCCGAATGCATTGATTGATGTGTTTGAGAAGATTTCTGAGCTAGACTTTCGGATTCTTTTAGTCTCGCAACATAAAAATAGATTTTTTAATCTCACAAAAGATGAAATGATATTATAGAAGTAATTAACAGAGGATCATAATATTAGGGTTATGAAACCCAATAAAGGGGGAGGGCTGGTGGTCATGAATACAGAAGGTTACTGCTCGAGTATTAATTTGCTGTTGTTATCTGATACATATGTTGAAGTATCGCATAATGAAATTAACATTGCTTTTTCTAAGATAGACATGTCATTGTATGATTTATTAATGGAGGGTCGACTTAGTAGAAGGGAGTTTGAACTTTGTTGAATAAATATCCAGTTATTGCTGTTTGTTTCGGCATTCCCAAAATTCATAAATATCTAGTTGACCCTCCTTTAAGACCTATAGTGGATGCTAATAGATCTAAAGTCCACTATATAGTAAAATTTGTGGATCATTTATTAAACGTATGTGTTGAAGCTTTACCTCAAATTTGTAAAAATTCTTGACAGTTCTTATCTAGGTTCAACAGCTAAGAATTCAATGAGAACTGTATTTGCTTAACTACAGATGTTGTGAATCTATATTCAGTTATACCATATGATGTGGGTTTAACCTGGGTGGAAGACTCTGTATAAATCAGGTATTTTTTTCAAATGATAGAGTGAACCTTATTATTTTTCTGTTGGATTTGATCTTATCTAATAACTTTTTTTTTGATGGCCAATACTTTAAACAAATGTATGGGGGTGGCAACGGGGGCAGCTAGTACCCCCAGTTTCACAAATTTGGTCATGGCCTATTTGGAAGCAGAATATATGTTTAGCAGTTGTTTCACATTCATTACCTGGATGACATTTTTATTTTATAGACAGGAAAGAGTGATAAACTTATTTAGTTTATAAAGTATATTAATAACATGACTCATGTTTTGAAATGTACATATTCAGTAGGATCAAATTCACTAGATAGTAAGAATGTTGCAAGTTATTTGAAGAAAAATTGGTCTATCGTGGCATGTAACAATAGGGTCTTTGAGGTTGTTGGTGAATGCCCTAAGATAGTTTTTTTTAAAAAAAAGATAGGTCCGTCAAGAACCTATTGGAATCTGTGGTACCAATATGTTCCACCAGAAGAAATATGTCTAAGTGTGGTCGGTGTGCTCAATGCCCATATATTCTAACTGGGTATGAGTTTACAGGGAATGGTGTGAGCATTAAGTTACAGGGGTTTTTCACTTGTGATTCTTCTTATGTTACCTATTTGGCTACCTGCATGAAATGCAAGGCATTCTATGTGGGTAAAATGAGTAGGAAATTCAAGGAGAAGGTGTATGAACATCTATTAGATGTTAGAAAAAGAGATATAAAGAATGTACTGGCTAGACATTTAGTTGGGTCCCCATTACATTCTATTAAGTTCACTGTCTTAGAACAAGTTAAAAAGGATCAAAGGGGTCTAATAATAGGCGAACATCTTAATAAATATGAACTTAAATGGCAGTTAAGTCTTAATCCCACACAATTGCCAGGTACTAATGAAGCTTGCTCCATTAATTGCTTATTAAAATTGATACATTTGGAGATGTAATTTTAATTTTTAATTCTCAGAATTATTTGATATAATTTTCTGTATGATTATTTTATTCATATATGTATTTTATATGTATTTTATATATATATATATATATATATATATATATATATATATATATATATATTTTTTTTGGGTTTCGTGGTGTGTTAAAGTTCTTAGCAGTGCTTTAAAAGAGTGCATCTTTAAATTTTAATTGATGGTTTTAATTTATCTGGGCTCATGAATCTGATAAGTTGATTAATTTATGGAGGGAATTTAAAAGGGTGTTTTGAATGGTGTTTGCTATTCAGAAGAAGTTTCTAATGTATTGAAATAAAAGCGCTTTATCAATAAATTTAGTAGTCTTTTTTTTGTTTTATTGTCTTTTGCTGCCTTTTAGAGAAAAGCCATAAAGGGAGAGTGTTGAGTTTGAGTTTGTCTTCATTTCCTAGTTCCAGTTGTTTGTTTTTTCCCCTGTTGATATGTTTTATGCCTTCTTGCAGGCCCACCTGATTATGTCAGTGGCATGCCTCCAACACTGCTGTGTTGTGTGATTCAGACCAACAGAGCACTGGTGTTATGAATAATTGTCTTTTGGAAGTGATATCACAGAAACTAGTGAGCACTCCCTTTCCATATCAAGTGTTGCCCATGGGTACTGAGTAACTGAAACAGTATGTCATTCTCAGCTTGGATGAAGTTGTCCAACCTCTGCCATCAGTCACCTTTGGAGGGTATGAGGGCACCTGCACAAAGGTCTTGGCTATACAGGTGTAGGGTGGACATCACTGACTGTATGGGTTGAGGGGTCCTATAAATGACTGCACAGTTTCTTCCATATCATAAGCTCACAACATACATGTGTAGCATACTTTGGCTATCTTCCCTAAGCTGGAGTGCATATATAGGTAGCTACATATATTCTGTATGAGGTGTAAGCAAATATATGCATTAATATATTGGTCCTGTGCTCAATTCCAAAGCAAGGCTCATGTTTACAGACCACCACATGTATACTTAACACCATGCAGAGCAATAACTCCTCATGGCTAGGTCTTCTAAAAGCTCTTGATTCCCTGCTGGAAAAGGCTATATTGGTGCAGTTACTGCTCTTTTGAAGTTTGGCATTTACAATTGCAAACTATCTACTTTTGCCAGAAGTAAATAGCAGTTTACATGGTATGTACGCAAATTAAGATAAGCTCCACATTACCTGCATGTGCATGCACACACTGCTTTGTAGCTGTACTATGATGTATAGCTCAGGTTCAGAATTCACAGTTCCAGCATGAATCCAAGGAAACTATTTTGCTTTAAAATGCTCCTTAGAGAGTGCCTTGTGTACTAAAGACAACACAATTATGCTCTGCTTGTTGCACAGACAGTTCAGGAAGCTGTTGCTTGGACCCTGTCATGTCCCATTTTATAAGATGGTTGCAAGGTCGGACTATGCTAAGCTACTTAATGGGACTACTAGCATCCTCAGGTCCAGTGAGCAATAAAGGCATTGTAAGATGACCTGCAGCACAAAACTCCAGCAAATGGAAACAGAGCATAGACAGAAAAAGCCCAAATGCTAAAGTATTTTCAGTTCCTACTCTTTTTAAATTGTAAGTAACTTTTTTGTCATTTAGAGATGTGCTTTTAATGAAAGTTATTTCCTCTGGGGGTAACAGGATACCTCAAGTGAGTTACTGTGGTAGTCTGTCCCTGTAGTGCGTCTGTTTCTTGTCTATTTTATCTTTGCCCTGTAGCTGTTCATTTATGAGATGTGGTCATCATGTCATGCTTCTCCTGTCTTGCATGTGCATTTTGGAGATTAAGTTTCACTGTGAAGTTGTGGATATATTTCCATGCAGCTGTTATCACATATGTGCACATGGGACTACAGATTAATTGGGCATTTGTGGGCACAGTGCCATGCATCTATCATGTATATATATGTGAGGTTGTAGCTTAGTTGTATAGATGGTTTAAAGCCATGAAATGCACCTCAGCAGTACAAGACTATAATGCCTTCCACACATTTAGACCAGCTACCACACAACAAGGGACAAGACATAGACGTGCATCAGTCCACATAGGCTCATCTCGAGATTGGTCAAACAATAGGACATGCTTTAGCTACTAACCTTAGATAAAGTCTAGTACCATATCCTTGATAGCTCTAGGTCCCTTTCTATAACCAGGATAGCCATACCATTTACTGGATTGTAGTGGAGTCACTCACAATTCAGCCCAACAGCATATTCATGGGGGATTTCAACTACCTCACCATAAACTGTGATACATACACAACCACTAACATGCAGGCTCAAATATTCCTGGATTTTGTCAATGCATACATTCTGGAACAGCTAGTCAGCACACCTACCAGGGGTCGCAGCTATCATCAATCTGGTGCTCAAAAATATGAGGAAATGTTACACATCCCCCTGTTGTAATGTCCTCACTGGTCAGATCAGATCACAAACTGATCACTTTTGAAATAAATATAAAGGCTTAGCTCCCAGTGAACCCCAGAACCTTTTAAGAACATTTCCAAGGCTACCTATGTCTTATTAAGTAATTGCATAGCTAAATTCTAAGCCCTCCAAACTCAGAGAACAAGGTGGCCTATGTGGAAGTGTTTATGGCAATCCTGTACAAGCATGCAAATAACTGCACAGAAGCAGTAGTACCAAACCAAAGTAAACTTAGGGCAAACTCCAAAAAGCAAGTCCCATTAGTGGATCACATGTTTATATAGGGTGTACAATGATAGAAAGAAAATCCTGTCCAAAAACAGGAAGGGCTATGCCCAAAACACAAAAAATTCCATCAGTCTAAACAAGCAACTCAGGGGACCTATTGAGTCTGCCAAAGGCAACTTTGGGGCAAAAGTAGCCTTCCAGGCTAAGGATAACTATAAGGCATTTTCAGTTATGCACACAACATTAAAACGAACACCCAACAGTGTGCTGAACTAGTAGCAAATGTAACCTCTTATTCCAAGCTGGGGTATATAGACAATTGCTGCCTGATAAATTTCACCCCTTCCATCACCACAGTCTCCTCCCAAGGAAATGCTCTCTATTATTTCTTCCCCAACTATTACTAAAGAACAAGTCCTTGCTGCACTCTCCAGAGCTAAAAACACTGGATCAATGGGTTCTAATAATATCCTTGGATGCCAATAGCTTGAAACATAACTTGTTAGGCCCACAAGGATCTGTGTTCAACCACAGTCTGCAGACAGGCATCTTCCCTAGGGGATGGAGAACTGCAACAGTTATTCTTCTACGCAAAGGTGGATCATCAACAATCCCAGGAAACTAAAGACCTGTAAGATTGACTAGCCTTGCATGCAAGGGCATGGAAAGAATTATCATGGAAATGATAAGCAAAGGCATAGGAATTCTTCAAACAATGGACCCATCCAAGTTTGTTCATGTTAAGGGCAGGTAATGCCTACTAAACTTGGTGTACTTCTTTCAGAAGGTCACTAGGGCTATGGACTAGGACAGAATGGTACAAGTTGCCTACCTTGACCTGGCGAAGGCATTCGACACAACACCTCACCTATTATAGATGAACTCACAAATTTAGGCATAACTCCCTATGTCACCCTATAGATAGACAAATAGTTCACAAATAGGAGACATGCACTTAGGGTGGGAGACTCTACCTACAAACAGAGGCCTGTTACTAGTGATATCCCACAAGGCTTTGTACTGGGGCCTCTTCTGTTTCGAATATACTTCTTTGAAATCATGGCAAATGTAGAATTCCTTTGGCTGACCAAATCTCCTGATGACTGCAAGCTGAGTGCAATCACTGAATCCACCAAAGATGTAGATATCCTCCAGGAGGGTCTAACACAAAAAAATAACGTGCTAGAACCATGGCCTAAAACTCAATACAAACAAATGCATAATTATACCCTTTGGGAATAGGACAACTCCTGCAAATTACAACATTAACAACACTCCCCTAAGAGTAGACTCAGCAGTAAGGGACTTGGAAACTCAACGTGATAGTAACATGAACCTTGATCATTATGTGTGAGAAAATCCTTACATGTGGTGCAACATCTAAGTAAGCACACAGAATCTAGATCATAATCCTACTATACACAGTGTTCATTAGAACAATAATTAAGTACAATGCACCCTCAGGAATTTGCAACAAATGGAATGGCCACAAAGGTATCTCATTAAAAGAATATAGGGTGTAAATAACATGTCCTATGTGGACAAGGCATCCTCTGATCCAGCCCTGATGGATCTGCTACACATTTGCAAAACAAGCAGTACAAGAATTACCTGATCTAAGGATCTAAACCTCATCTGTGACAAACAAAACATGTTGGAGGGACAGGTATGTGTCTCAGAGATTACTCATTCTCTGAAACAGACTTCCTATTCATGTGAAACAGATTTCTTCCTTAAGCCTTTTCAAATACAGTTTGGACCAATGGATGGGCAATCACAAATTCACTCCTGACCCCTTATGGACAGGGGCAGTTTGTAGATGCCCTAAGGCACATGCATATACCAAAGCCATTCCAGCCCATGGGTATTGATAATTGTGAAAATGGGGCAGAAATGGTTATACTTAAAAAGGACTTGGGCATAGTAACCTCTTATGATCCTATGAACCTATAAGATGCAGGCCTATTTCTACACTTCTATCTGGTTTGTCCACATGGAAGATCACAGTTGTGCAGTGATTTCTGTATGTCGCCTACATGTCTCTGAGTATCTGCTGTTTCATTGTTTGTGTCTTTCAGCATGGGCAGAATAAAAAGCCAACTATGATGGCTGCAGCAGGAGATGGCAGAGACTTGGAGCACAGTGTGGTTAGTGTGACAGTTACCTTCTAAGTTACACTATATTACTTGTGTTATTTAAAGTCCATCTTCAATAATGTTGTCTTTCCCACTGTCTCTCCCTCCAGAATGTTGTAAAGTCAAGGAACTGCTAGGATGTAACAGAATCTGTCCCCATGGCCATCTGGTCCTAGCTGTAGCAGTTAAGAGGACTGGGAGTGCCTCACTAGGTGGGTTTCACTCTTACCCAGGCTGGTAGCCTTGAAAAACCACCTGTTGCACCCTTGTTGTCAGAGTGGCAGGAGGTGCAGGAGGAGGTTTTTGCTGCAAAGGCCTAGTGAAAGTAAGCAATCATGCCCCTCCTAAAAAGCAGAGCAGATGCACTCATTTATCAGGACTCTATCATCAGGCCTCAAAAGCTAGGTTTTGACCTGTCACTGGCCACTCAGACCCATCTGATCTACCTGCTGAGTCAATCTGAAATTTTTGTGGGATGGTTGGCAGTCTGCTTGCTGTCTAAACCCCATCTTAGCTTCATCTCATTGTAACCCCATCTTATCTTCACCTCATTGTTACCCAATCCAGTTGTATGAATACACACCCATTGTGCATTTCCAAATCTTACTTACTAGTATTTGCTCACCCTGTATTTATCTCTGTCTAGCCTATGTCTCCCTCACTGAGTATGTGCACTTCCACCCTTGATTCAACATGCATCCTTCAGTTTGGGTTTCATACACTAGCTTTACCCACCTTTTCAATGTCTATTTACATATATTCCTTTATTCCTTCCTGTCATTCCACCTCGCTATATGTATGTATATCTATATATCTATATATCTATATATATATATATATATATATATATATATATATATATATATATATATGGGTCTAGGACAATTCACTGAAAGCACATTTCACTGAAAGTCAAATGACTTTGCACAAATCACTGAAAGCACAATTCACTGAAAACTCAATTCAGTGAAACACATTTCACTGAAAGTTATATATGGCTTTTTCCCCCCTGTAGTGCTACTCTGGAGTTAGAATATATAGTAAGGGGGGGTGCCCCCCACATTGGGGGATGTGGGGGGCATATCCCACCAAATAATTTGGATATATATTAAGTTTAGAAAAAAAGTAATGTATTGAAATTGCAAGTATCCATGTGTATAGTTCAAAATATTTAAAATAGGTGGGGGAATATGCCACCTACACCCCCCTTACTATATATTTTAACTCCAGGGTCACACTAAAGTGGGGAAAAGGCCATATATAACTTTCAGTGAAATGTGTTTCAGTGAATAGTCCTAGACCCAGATATATATATATATATATATATATATATATATATGTACACACACACACACACACACACACACATATATATATGTATATGTGTGTGTGTGTGTGTGTGTGTGTGTACACAAATGACTTCCTGTCCCAACAAAAATCTGCATTGTTTCCTCCCACTTGCTTTACTTTTATGCTCCCCTTATGCTTGGTCTTCTCCCCCACAACATTTCTTTCTGCTCTGTTCTTCCTTTTCCTCCTCCTTCGCAAGAATACTAAGTGCTCAGCTGAGTGGACATCTAAACGTAGGTGTGATGTGTGGCAAATTCTATTATGTGGCTCTTGCATACAGCTTGCTTTATCATATGCCAAGTTCCCCTACCAAATGTTTTTGGATATCAAGACATCTGTGCCAGCCAGTGCATGGCTACTGCCTTGCTGCATGTACTATAGCTTACTTTGCTCCTTATTGTTTACATTGCAGCTTGCCTTGCACAAACTGATGCATTGTAGCACAACTATTTTCTCAGTTACACAGAGTAATGCAGTTTATATATTCATACGTTCTTTACATATCAGTACATTGCTAGTATACAGCATAAGTTGTGTTCAGGTGCACAGGCAATCTCTAAAAATCCCAGCCTATGAACCATCTAATATTTGCATTGTTCAGTTATTCTACTGTATCTGGCAAGCGTCATGTTTCAGAGCCATAACTGTTTTCCTCTGTTGTCCCTGGCGTGCGCGCGCACACACACACACACACACACACACACACACACACACACACACACACATATGTGTGTGTATATAAATATATATGGTCTGCAAGGCCATGAAACGTATCATCATGGAACTCATAAACAAAGACATTGGTAATCTCCAAACTCTGGACCCTACTCAGTTTGGATTTGTAAAAGGCAGATCATGTCTCCTAAACCTGATTGACTTTTTTGAAGCAGTCACCAAAGCCATAGATGAGGGTAAAATGGTTCACACAGCTTATCTAGATCTCGCCAAGGCTTTCGACACCATCCCCCACTCTGGAATTATAGATAAGCTCAAACTAGGTATAAATCCCTATGTCACAAGATGGGTTGCCAACTGGCTCACGGACAGAACCCACACTGTGAATGTAGCGGATTCCAAATCCGACATCAGACCAGTGACAAGTGGAGTACCACAGGGTTCAGTCTTGGATCCTCTCCTGTTTGGTATCTACTTCTCTGAAGTGCAGGCCAACACAGAAGGTCTTTGGCTAACAAAGTTTGCAGATGACTGCAAACTAGGAGCCATAATCAAAACTCCTAACGATGTGGACAAACTACAAAAGGGCCTCACTGAGACAGATACCTGGTGTCAAAGCCATGGCCTGAAGCTCAATGCCAAAAAGTGTATTGTCTTCCCCTTTGGTAAAAACTCTGTACCCATGAACTACCACATAGCTGGCAGTCTACTTAATGCCAAAAATGTGATAAGAGACCTTGGAACACAGGTGGACAGTAGTCTCTCCTTTGATAATCACATCGCCACAGTGGTTAGGAAATCCTTCTATGTGGCTCATCTCATCACAAAAGGATTCTCATCCAGAAAAAAAGAGGTCATTGTTCCCCTCTACTCATCACTCATTAGACCCGTTATAGAGTACAACGCCCCTTTTGGTATGTACCTCACAAGACATCTACAACAACTGGAAAGACCACAGAAATACCTCACAAAGAGGATTACTGGCCTCAAACAGATGCCCTATGCAGACCATCTCAAAAAACTACAACTTTACTCCATCACATATCGCCTACTCAGGGGCGATCTCTGCCTAACATACAAAGCTATGTCAAACCCAGAGCTGCTGGACATGCTCCACTTAAAGAAATCCCAATCCATCTGAGCTACACACTCTAGGGACCTTAACCTTGTCACCACAATAAACAGAACATGCTGGAGGGATAGATTCCTGTCCCAGAGACTTCCCATACTCTGGAACAGATTACCTCTCTATGTCAAACAGAGCTCCTCATTAGCACTCTTCAATAAAACCTTGATGATTGGATGGGAAATGGGAAATTCACCCCGGGGATCACTTCTGTGGCTCTGCTCGACAGGGGCACAGGAAAATAATTTTCTTGGGTGGCGAAAGCCAGGGTACATTTTTTGGCTAGGCTTGTATGGGCCCTAGGGCCGATAGCCTAATACCTACCTATGAACCTATATATATATATATATATATATATATATATATATATATATATATATAACTATATATATATATATATATATATATATATATATATATATATATATATATACATATATATAATTATAGTTATATATATGTGTGTGTGGTGCATGTTTGTGTGTTTATGCATAGAATACTCTGCTACTATGGTGTTCTATTTTAATACACTTATTAAAACTACATATAAAGACAGATCCAATGGATCCACATGAACGGTCCAGCCTTATACCACATCGGTGTCTGTGATAAGTGCTGCTATACTTCAGTATGAGAATGATAATCAGCAAAACAATATGTTGAATAAATGGCAAGCCAATAACAATAATTCTGCCTGGATTCTAAGAAATATTCAAATTGCAAGGAAGGACACAGTTTCCAAAAATTCTTCAACCTCATCCTAAAGGAAAGGATAATAATAAAAATATTCTAAAAATGTATAGGATAATGGATAAAGTCTTTAAATGGCTTACAATTCTAAAAAATATATATCCTTGCATTCTCTCAACTGTTATTATACTATTTTATTATTCTTCCTTGTATGGTCTCTTCTTAGTCTCTAAGCTCTCTTCCATTTGAGCTTTTATTTTTTTCTTTTAAGGAAATTACATTTTAAACTTTTAAGAAGCAATTTAATTTAGCCACACTATATTGTAACCCATGTAAACTGATAAAATCTAATATGAACCTTCTACTTTATTAAAAGTGTACAAGAACTATATAATATTCTTCTTTATAACTGTGTATGAACATTTTAAAAGTTTTACAACTATGTCCACTTAACACTATCACATTTGAAATAAATAATTTATATTTGCTTGCACTGTTTATTGTCTCTGAGCTTGGGTCACAGATGAAAAGTGTATCTGGACCAGTCCACCTTCCTGGTTACCAACCAGTAAATAAAATAATAAATAATAATAACTCATATCCCTTAACTCAGTCCTGCCAACAACTCATATCACTGTAAAAAAATCAGTTAACTGCATTAAGTCTGAGTCTGAGGGCATGAACCAGCCTTTCAACTTGAACCAAGAATTTGATCCTTTGGAGTTTAGACCACTGTCTTCTTCAGACAAGGAAAAAACTCATAAAAGATCTAAGGCTTATCCATAGTGCCTCTGACATGGGTAGACACTTCAGCCACCTACTGAAGGTACTTCAATTTAACTTCCCTGAGTCCTTACCCTACAAAGCCCATAATGTAGAGTTAAGGATACCTTTCAAAAATTTGACGTAAAGTAATGAATTGCACATCAGAGACTAAGTACACTTTGTAAGTAGAAGAATGGGGTGTAACATATGGAAATATATATATATATATATATATATATATATATATATATATATATATATATATATATATTTAAATACATTAATGAATGTGCATGTCAAGTAATCCAATTCTTTCTAGAAGCAAGTCAAAGTAAAATTCTCACTGCCATTATTGTTTAACAAGCATGGTAATGAGCAGCCACATTTTAGAACTGGGAAAAAAAAGGAAAAAGAAGGGATGTCAGCCATTACTGTTAAATGAAAAGAATTTTCAAGCAAATGAGAGAAAAATGTTAATGTAAAGGAATGCACTTGGTTCTCTGTCCAAAATGATTTATCAATATAGATAAAGTCAATGACTGGCAATAGCTAATGTGGAAAAAGAATGGAAAAGATATAAATGAATAAATTAACTATCCACTCCTAAATATCAACACAGTCTGTTTTAACAAACCAAGTAGTGGACAATTGAGTTAAATTACCTTTTGATGGTGTCTACATTCTGGTTAAACTAGAGAGCAAAGCAGTATGGATGAAAAGTAAACCATAAATGATATATGTTGTTTTTTTTTTCTTTTCTTTGCTGACAGCATGATCAGTAAAAAACATCAATCAAGACTGAAAGCAGATAAAATTAGTTAATAGCCTGCAAAGAATATACTACAAAACAAAATGAAAGGCTCCAGTGTGAAAAATGAACAAAAATCTCTCCAGTTCATGATTCAAAACTGCAGCTGTCAATGGAAAGTTGTACAAAGTATAAATAAGATGGATATTCCTGGAACATGTCTTTTAAAACTTTTTATAAAAAACTAAATGAAGCAACTGTGTAGTTAGATATGGAATCTTCATACTGCAATGACTGAATCTCAGGGGAAATGTATTTGCATGCAACCAGAAAAAAATCCCAAATGTGTTTTTTTTCTTTCAGTTATGTTCCCTGTTTCCCTAGAGCCATGCAGATACATTACAGGCTGTTTACTTTAAAAGAAACATTTTTCTTAGTGATATTATGTGTTAATGTGCTGAAGGCATATTTCATTTTGGTCCAAGTGCAGCAGGACTTCCTGTTATATATGTGGCTATTGTTTTCCAATAGTGCCATAATTTCATCATACATTAATACTTTTTGTGACCTGGAGGTGGCACAAATCACTGCAGATAACTAAATACATTTTTGCAGGGCATATCCACATTTACAGGTTGTGGCTATAATAATAGTCCATTATTTTTTGACATTTGTTTACTGGGGAAGTCCGACTGGGCTAGTAGCCCATTTTGTAGAGGAGGCCTAGGGCGAAAAGCTCCACATTTAGACAATCAACAATAAACAAGAATACAGTTTTAAGATAAATAATCTAAGACAGGTACTGAATTTACAAATGTACAATGATCAACAGTAAAAAGATGGCAGTTAGTTTTTTACAGAGGTTGATAGCTCAGATAGAACTAGGAATGTATAAAAATCAGTTTACAAAAATCAAGGATCATTCTACAGTAGAACTTTGTAAACAGCAATAAGCAAAATGAAGGAATCACATTGTTCAAAAAGTATTGGATCCAAGTATTTCACATTCGTGGTGCAGTTTGTATAGACGGTACTAAACTGGTTTAATAAGAATATGTGGTACTTGTTGGTTCGATCCGACCATAAGCTTATCACCCTTGATATCCACATCCCACCCCCACACCCCATTAAGGAAACCGCAGTAAAAAATTTCTCCAAAGCCAACTTCATGCTTCTTAAGACATAAGTGGTGAACTTTATGACACCCATGCAGATGGACAATATAGTTACAACTGATGAATCCTACACAAATGCACTCTATAAGCACTTACACGAGTGCATGGATCGTGCTATCCCAAACAGAACCAAGATGCTATCCTCCAAAAAAAGGAAGACAATCTGGTGGTCCCCTGCCATAAACAAACTGTACAACAGAAGGAAGAAACTGTTGCAAAAAAGAGTAAAATCCCATGAGTGGAGGAGCTCCCTGGTCAGCCTCAGTAAGAAGCTGAGATCCCATATAAGATCATCCAAAGTTAGCTACGAAAACAAAATCGCTACTAAATCCAAGGACAACCAAAAAGCATTCTATAGCCATGTCAAGAATCTAGATGGCAGCACCCAGATCTGCTCTGAGTTACAGAACAAAGGCATGAAAATTACAGAACCAACTGATATTGCCAAAATCCTGGCAGATAGGTTCAGTGTTAACTTTACCCCCCCTCTCATCCCCTAAAGGGCCCATATCTATACAGGAAGAATACAGAGTCCCTGTAATCACAACTACGCAGGTAAAAGCTGCACTCTCTAAAGCCAAAATCACAGCATCCATGGGATGGGACAACATCCCAGTCTGCATTTTACACGAACTTCAGAACGAACTGGCTCCCCACTTAAGTACCATGTTCAATAATAACCCCGCATCAGGCTTTGTGCCCACTGAATGGCGCACAGCAACAGTTATCCCACTCCACAAAGGGGGAGCCACCACTGATCCTGGGAACTATCGACTTGTTAGCCTGACGAGCCTGGTCTGCAAGGCCAGGGAACGTATCATCATGGATCTCATAAACAAAGACATTGGTAACCTCCAAACTCTGGATCCCACTCAGTTTGGGTTTGTGAAAGGCAGATCATGCCTCCTGAACCTGATCGACTTCTTTGAGGCAGTCACCAAAGCTGTGGATGAGGGTAAGGTGGTTCACACAGCCTATCTTGACCTTGCCAAGGCTTTCAACACCATCCCCCATTCTGGAATTATAGCTAAACTCACTAAACTAGGTATAAATCCCTATGTCACAAGATGGGTTGACAACTGGCTCACTGACAGAACCCACACTGTAAAAGTTGCAGACTCCAAATCTGGCCTCAAAGCAGTGACAAGTGGAGTACCACAGAGTTCTGTCCAGGTACCTCTCCTGTTTGGTATCTACTTCTCTGAAATACAAACTAACACAGAAGGCCTCTGGCAAACGAATTTCACAGATGACTGCAAACTAGGAGCCATAGTCAAGTCCCCAAATGATGTGGACATCCTACAGAAGGGCCTCACTGAGACAGATGCCCGGTGTCAGAGCCATGGCCTCAAGCTCAATGCCAAAAAGTGCAGTGTCATCTCCTTTGGTAAAAACTCTGTACCCGTGAACTACCACATAGGCAGCAATCTACACCAAATGTGTGATAAGAGACCTTGGGAACCAGGTGGACAGTTGTCTCTCCTTTGATAGTCACATCGCTACAGTAGTCAGGAAGTCCTTCTACATGGCACACCTTATCATAAAAGGGTTCTCATCCAGGAAAAAAGGGGTCATTGTTCCCCTCTACTCATCACTCATTAGACCCATTATAGAGTACAACACCCCTTTTGGAATGTACCTCACAAGACATCTGCAGCAGCTGGAAAGGCCACAGAAGTACCTCACAAAGAGGATTACTGGCCTCAAACAAATGCCCTACACTGACCACCTCAAAAAACTCCAGCTTTACTCCGTAGCATATCGCCTACTCCAAGGTGATCTCTGCCTAACATATAAAGCTATGTCAAACCCAGAGCTGTTGGACATGCTACACCTAAAGAAATCCCAATCCCTCCGAGCTACACGCTCTAGGGACCTAAACCTTGTCACCACAATAAACAGGACACGTTGGAGGGATAGATTCCTGTCCCAGAGACTTCCTATACTCTGGATCAAGCTACCCATCTATGTCAAGCAAAGTTCTTCATTAGCACTCTTCAAGAAAAATCTTGATGAGTGGATGGGAAATAGGAAATACACCCCTGGGATCACTTCTGTGTTTCTGTGTCTCTGCTGGACAGTGGCACAGGAAAATAACTTTCTTGGGTGGCGTAAGCTATGGAACCTTGCTGGCTAGGCTGACATAGGCCCTTGGGCCGATAGCCTAGTACCTACCTATGAACCTATATACTCAGGGAATCATTCAGATGAATATTGATTTTTTCTTGACATATAAATAAACACCCAGACCAAGCAGCCTCACAGAGCTGAGTCCATTTTAATGAATGAGCACCACTATAAACATTTAGAACTATGTCTACATATAAAATAAATCAACAGACTAACTATATCATTTATCAACTTTGGTTCATATGGGTAAGGAAAAAGTATCAAAGAGCCCATGTTTTTACATGGGTCAGGCAAATACTTGTTTTAAGTATAGGAAGATATCATTAAATGCATGCATGCACCATGTACATGTAAAAATGAAATAAAAAATGCAATGCAACATTTGTTTGCTTTCTGAAAACAGTTTCTCAACTGTCATGAAATAATTGCTAAAAAATGTTAAATATGCTAGGATAAGATACTTGAGAAATAGAATGAGGCCTACGAAGTTTTAAAAAGAGCAGAGAGAAGAATACAGATGTCAGCAATCCAAGTAAAAAGGATATAGAATATGGGGGCAATTAATAAAGATTGTAACCTTTTTGAATTCAAAGATGAACTTACCCCAGTGCATTTGCTTGTAGATGTGCAGCATCTTGGTGTTCAGCATGTTAGATGCTAATGAGGCAGCTTGGGGAGAGGCATATGCTAATTAGTCATGTCATTTCCCTCCGAGAACCACCTCCTGAAAAGCACCTACATGTGGAGTGATTCCTAGACTCACTTGGCTGTGTAGATTAGCTTGGCTGCTCCATCGTGCTCATGGTAGTCCACTGTAGCAGAGGTAAGTGCTGGAGAGTTTATTGGTAAGGCAGGCTTAGGAAATGTGTTTGAGTGTGCGTATGTGAGGAGCTGCATATAGTGGTAGTGGAGTTAGTGAAGAGGTCAGAAATGTGTGTGTGTGTGTGTGTGTGTGTGTGTGTGTGTGTGTGTGTGTGTGTGTGTGTGTATGGAATAATGAATGAGTGTGTCTGAGTATGGGCACCGTGCGTATGTGTGTGCATGAGCATGTATATGTCTGTGTGTGTGTGTGTGTGTGTGTGTGTGTGTGTGTGTCATGCGTATGTGTGTGCACGAGCTTGTATATGTGTGTGTGTGTGTGTGTGTGTGTGTGTGCGCATGTGCACACCCATACATGTGTGTGTGTGTGTGTGTGTGTGTGTGTGTGTGTGTGTGTGTGTGTGTGTGTGTGTGTGTGTGTCTGTTTTGCTGTACTTTTGTGTGTGGGAGAGTGGCTGAGGGGGGAGAGCTGCCTGTACTAAGATGATGCAGCTGCCGCTGTTAACTACTGTGGGAAGTGCTGATCTGCATTTTGCAGTAGTTAACTGTGAATCATAAAAATGCAAGTTTGCTGATTATGAGATATTTTCTCATTGCACAGACCACAAAATACTGCATCATGGAATAAGGGCCTTTTTTTACTGTGGCTTTCAGTGTCACATGTAGCTACTTAATGAATCCTCAAGGGTCTGTTATTACAGAAAAAGAAAGCAGAACATTAACAAGATGAGCAGTAGGAAGAGATTAAAAAAGTTAGGAAAAATGCAGAGGAGGAGGAAATTAAAGAAAACATTGCATTTCCAAAGATGTTCAATATAAAAAACTACAGCACAAAAGAAAAAAGGTTTAAATACAAACTGTGTAGAAGGGGTTGGTAAGATGTTGAGTAAATGTATAGTGCCATTAGTTAAGAGAGAGATAAAATTCTGAAAAAGAAGAGGAGGAATAAAAAATCTGCGGTCAAAATGCATAATTTAAACATATTTTGCTTGCTGCATTAAATGTTGAAAGTGTTAAAAATTAAAGAAAGACATAGGGATGGATTCATGAAGGCTTGCACGGAGTCTAAGAGTAGAGTAAGACACCATGCAGCCAACATGTCTGCCGAGTGATCCAGGAACAGCCGGCAGGGTGTGCAAGAGAGCTCCTAAAACGACTCTTGCACAGACGGTGTTAGTTTATGCAAATTACCTCATTTGCTGCTGAAAGCTATGCAGATGAGGTAAATTTGCGATCCAGGAAACACTAACCTGTCCGAGCAAGAGTAGTGTTATTTGCAGAAATGTACTCAGTTGACAACTGAGTACCATTCTGCAAATAGCAAAACGAGCCATGACAGCTCCAAATAAAGGATGCATCCAGTTGAGGAAGCATGCCAATGGACAAATATATGGCCATTGGCATTTTTATGTGTTGCAAAATATAAAAAAATTATTTTTTTTCCTCGATCTCTGATGTTTAAGCGTAGCGCAGCGCCACGCAAACGTGCGGCGCACAAAAAAATCAGAAAATCAAGAATTTAAAAGTCACAAATATGATTTAATTCAAAATATTCATCTGCCATGCAAGTGAATGGCAGGCTGAAGACAACATGGCTACTGAGTAGTGGTTGCTAAGGGGGAAGCTCAGTCTGAGAGATGTAACCAAGCATTAGTAGGCAATCCTATGCAAATGAGGATAAGGATAGTGAATCCCAATATTTCCTGCTATGTGAACCATGTCCCTAGAGTGTAAGAGTAGGATAAGGGGAGTAACAGAGTAGAAGATGGGTGACATCATGAGGGAGTATGTATCAAAAAGACTAAGCTTATTGGAGCAGAGTGGCATGTGTTTGCTGCAAGTTACTCAGGATTAGAAGAGGTGTGTCTACACTTGTCTATACTAAAACCCAGAAACCGAAGGTGTACGCCGTGGCTATCACTAAAGTTTCTTGCAAAGCTGCTTACACTGTATGCACGCATGTGTGCGCCTGTAAAACCGTCTAAGCCTGTGTGCGCCTGTGTAAGGCTGTCTAAGCCTGTATACATGAATGTGCACCCGCCTAAGCCTGTGTAAGCTTGTGTAAGCCTGTGTGTACGCGTGTGCACCCGTCTAAGCCTGTGTGCGCACGTGTGTGCCCATGTGCACGTGTTTGTGCTTGTTTGCACGGTGCTGCCCCCTGTGGAAACAGAAAGGGAAAAGGAAGGAAAAGAACTAGTAGGAAGTTAACCAAGGAGAACTAGCAGAGCTGCCAGGTGAAATCAGTCAGAGTCAGCCAATTCCACAGGCAGTGCACTAGCCCAAACCAGCACTTAAAACTCTGCAAACAACATTCCCCCATGTTTTTCTCAGAAACACTGCAATACTGCAGTATACAAAGAGAAGTGAAAACTTTAAAAGCGTAACTGAGACTAAATAATGTTAGGGGCTGCCATTGCTATTATAAGGCAACATGTGCAAGATGGTGAGGGTGGTGCCATTGCAAATGCTGCTGAGCAACCCACAGTGAGGAGACAGAGAAGAGTGTACAGACCCAGGGTAACCTACCAGGGGCTACATGAGCTGGAGATAGTGGAGCACTATAGAGTGGACAGAGACCTCCTGCAGCAGATTGTTGAGCTGTGCAGACCATGCCTCACACACAGAACCAACAGAGGGGAACCCATCCCAGTGGAAACCAAGGTATGTGTTGGCCTAAGAATACTAGCAACAGGTACCTTCCAGAGACCAACTGGTGATATGATGGGGATTTCACAGGCATCAGCATCCAGGGTACTGCACCAGTTCCTAAATGCCATGTCAGCACATGTCGGTGATCATGTATATTTTCCAAATTCCCGTGAGGCATTGGCTAGCGATATGCGTCTCTTCCAGCAAATAGCAGAATACCCTGAGGTAGTGGGTGCAATTGACTGCACGCACATACACATCAAAGCACCAGCCGGTGAGCGGGGTAGGGCCTACTACAACCGCAAGGGCTTCCCCTCCATCAACTGCCAGGTTGTGTGGGATGCCCAGGACATAATACTGAATGTGTGTGCTGGCTGCCCTGGAAGCTACCACGATTCCCATATCTGGCATCTGTCACAGCTGTACCAGACATTTGCCAATGGGGACATCCCTGACGGTCACCTAGTGGGGGATGCTGGATACGCACTTGAGCCGTGGCTGATGACACCCATCAGAAATGCACACACACCCGAACAAGAACCCAATAATGAGGCACATGCACAAACAAGAAACATTATTGAGCATGTGTTTGGGATGCTCAAGTCATGGTTCTGGTGCCTGGACACATCTAGTGGAGCCTTGCAGTACTCACCAACTACATGTACCCAAATTGTCATGGTATGTGCCATGCTACACAATATGATCCTGCGAAAACAGCTGCAGCAGGAACAGCATGGGGCAGGGCCAAACAGCCCCCCACCATTGCCAAGGCCTGCACAGGCATGGCGTGACTCGGAGGAGGAACAATCTGAGCCTGCCCCAGTAGGCAGAAGGAGGCATGCCCAGTATGCCTTGGCCTTGGCAAAGAGGCAAAGCATAGCACACGCGCTGACTCAGTAGGAACCCTGGAAATTACACCTCTCTCTAACTCGCACATACAATAAAAGGGATGCCTAACTTGACAGTACCTGTTGTGAAACATGTATAGTGAGTGTACTATGTGCATCCGACATAGGCAGTCCTGCAGCACCACCTGAGGCATGATTGCCCTGTTTTAAGCAATATAAAGCAGTGCTAAGCACATTTTAGCACTATTTAGCATATCGAAGCACAGTTTACCACTATTTAGCATATGTAAGCACAATTGGGCAGAGCTGCGCACCGCGGAAACTAGGGCAACGTCGGGCAGCATTGGGCAATGTTGTGCAATGTTGGGCAAAGTCATGCAAAGTTGGGAAAACACGCTCACACCTGCTTTACTTTTCCTTAACCTGACAGGTCTCCCCAGCAGGAAAATAAAAAGCAGTGAGAGGGCTCAAACCCAGGATAGTGTGCACAATAGTCACAGTACTGAACCACTAAGCCATGATAGAATTTAAGTTGCACAGACACAGCAGGACAGTTGTAAACTAATGCAAACACAAACACATGCTGTATCATGGCCTCTGCACCTCCCCCCAGGCCTATGCAGATAGATAACAGCAGGCCAGGCAGTGTGATGTGGGTTGGGTAGGCTATGAAGTCACAAACTACTTGATGTTAAATTGGAAGCTAATATCTGTAGTACAGTAGTATGCCTCAAGCCAGTACCATAGGCAACAGTACACACTGACATGTAGTACCTGACATAGCAGTGCAGGTATAGCAAATGTTATAAGTGTCAGGTGAACCCCTCATCCTATGTACACCCACAGTTACAATCATGTGTGCCCCCTGGGTAGAAATGTACAAATAGTAGCTGCCCCCCTGTATGTAGAAATGTTGAGAACTCTATGCAAAGTGACTCATGGAAGCCCTGCAGGCACAGTGTGCTTCCTGTCGATGTACAACACAAAAGTGAGTCCCGAAATAAAAAACAACTTGATTTTTCACACACATTTACTATATATATCCATACTGGGCATGCTCACATACTTAAACAAATTTAGGAAATTACAGTCAGCAACATACTGAAAGGTCATACTGGGCATGCTCACACACTTAGGCCATGTCTGAGTACAGCAGTGGGCCACACATATCTGGTAGTTTCAGTTCTTACCCCAGAAACATGTCACTATTCACCAATCCTGCCTTGTGCACACACTTATATGAAAACAGACCCATATAATATATTGGACCCCTGTCATAATCCAGCTATGCACTACAAGTACTTACGTTGTTCAAAGAAAGTGAACATTTAAAGAAAATCAAGAAATCTCCCATCACTGTCATCAATAAACAATGAGCACACCTAACATTATCCAATCCATGTTCTTTGAAAAAATAATGTAAAAGAGGCCATAGAGAACCATGAAGCTTTATTTCGCTATGTCATAAATATCAATGTAAACTCTTGTATGTTCTGGGTTAGTGCAAGTTGTAAATGAATACATGGACATGACTGACATTGCCAACATCTTTTTGGACAGGTTCATACATATTTACCCCCCCTCTGACTGACAAAAGGGCCTATTATCATACCTGTTGATTGTGAAAACACAGAATCACATATACAGTGGTTAAACAGCCCTTTCCAAACTTAAAAACACAGCGTCTATGGGATGATATGGTTTCCCTAGCTGTGTCCTATGTGAACTCCAAAACAAACAGACCCTGCACCTCAACAGTCTGTTGAGACGCACCCTCTGTACAGGATATGAAAATGTTGATAGTGTTACAGCAATGCTACGCACAATCCCCAAGTGTTGGTGCACAACACACCATGGGAACTATTGTCTTATAAGCCTATTAAGGCTGATCTGCAAGGCCATGGAGTTGGCCTAGTTCTAATACTTAGTACCCTAAGGCCTTTTCTAGTGGTACTGCTGATGTGATGCCTGGCATGAATTGTCTGTTTCCCGTCCACTCAAGGTTCCAATTGAAGAGTGTCAGCGAGGGGTTCTGTACGATGTATATTGGGACTCAGTTCCAAAGTAAGGCAAGTGTCTGTGATGGTACTTTATCCCACCAGCATGTTGTATTCATCGTTCTGATGAGGTTCATATCCCTGGAATGTGTAGGGCGACTCAGTGTTGTTATCTGTACAAGGAGCATGTTCAACAGTTATGTGTTGGACATGGCTCTGTATGTTAGGCAGAGTGTGCCTCTGTGTAGGTGTTATGCAACGAAGAATAGATTCAGTTTTACCAGTTGTTTGCATAACACAACTGTTTGAGGCCAGTAATCCTCTTGTTGTGTTACCTATGTGGTCTGTAAAGCTGCCGGATATGCTAACTCGAGTACATCTGAAATGGTGCACTGTACTCAATGATGGGTCTGATGTCATAAGAGTAGAGTGCCAACGCTACCTCTTTGGATCCTGATGCAAACCCTTTGTTGAATAGGTGAGCCACATTGGATCCCTCAATCAGTTTAGTAACATGGTTGTCAAAGGAAAGATGACTATGTTCTTGTGTCCCCAGATCCCTTATCACCTTGTCATTTTAAGGGGGTAACACCAATGTGGTAGTTTGTGTGTATGTTGTTTTCAACAAAGAGGATCACTATGCATTCCTCCACAGTGAGCGTGAGGCCATGATTCTAACACCACACATCTGTGTAATACAGTCCCATCTGGAGAAAATGTCTGTCATCTGCGGAATCTATTATGGCAAACACTTTACAGTTCCCAGGAAATGTAGTCAACCACAACCCTCTTGTGTTGGTATGAAAATTTGAGAAGTCTATACCAAACAGGAGGGACCCCAGGACTGAACCCTGGGGGGCAGCAGTCATTACCAGTGTAGAGTCTGACAAGTAGCCAGCAACACCTAATGTGTGGGATCTATCTGTGAGCCAGTTTGCAATCCATCTTGTGATGTATGGATTCATGGCCAGGATAGTGAGTTCAACTATGATACCTGACTGGGGAATGGTGTCAAAGGCCTTAGCGAGGTATAGGTAGGCTGTCTGGAGCTCATTTCAATCATCTGTAGGCTGGGTAACTGTCAAATAAATCCTCCCAGTTCATGAGGCGTACTCTGCATTTCATGAAGCCAAACTGGGTGTGCTCAACTGTGTGAATGTTCCCAATCTCTGTATTATTGACTTCCATTATGATTGGCTCCATTGCCTTGCAGAACACACTCGTCAGGCTCATAGAGCATGAATGCCAAGGGGTTTTTGTGTCCCCACACCTGTGGAGTGTGAAGAACGTTGCTGTGCAACATTCTATGGGTACATATCTTGTAGAGAGCATGTACACAAAGGTGTAGGTACCCTTGATGAATATGGATACATCCTCACCCTATGTGCTATGATTCATGTTCTGCTGCTGAAAGATATGGAATGAGTAGTATCCCAGTAGTGCTCATGTGCTGTCTGGAGCCTTGAACTAGGTTCCTGTTACTGCACAGATATCAATATTCTCCATAATGAGAGGTGCCTCAAGTGTGTGCATCTGGAGGATGACACTCCTGGCAATGAGTAGCATTTAGCTCACTTTGTGGTTATTTGTGTTGGTATGGTGTTTGGTTTGTCCTGTGTGACTGGTGTTGCACACCTGAAGCCAGCACCTCATTGTTCCCATCTGAGCATAAGCTAATTACCCTACATATCGACATCCAGAACCCACACCCCCATTAAGGAAAGCATGTTAATAAATGTCTCCAAAGCCAAATTCATGCTTCTTAAGACAGAAGAGCTGAACTGCAGGACGCCCATGCAGATGGGCAATACAGTTACGACTACTGAATCCTTCACAATTGGACTTTATAAGCACTTACATGACTGCATGCATCGTGCTATCCCAAACAGAACCAAGATGCTATCCTCGAAGAAAAGGAAGCCAATCTGGTGTTCCCTACCATAAACAAACTGCACAACAGAGGGAAGAATGTGTTGCAAGAGAGGGTAAAATCACATGAGGGGAGGAGCTCCATGGTCAATAGCAGTAATAAGCTGTGATCCCTGCTAAAATCCTCCAAAGTTAGTTATGAAAACAAAATTGACACTGATGCTAAAGACAACCACAAAGCATTCTATAGCTATGTCAGGAATCTCAATGGCAGCACTCATATCTGCTTTGAGTTACAGCTCAATGGCATTAAATATACAGACGCAACTGATATTGCCAACATCCTGGCAGATAGGATCAGTGTTAACTTTACCCCCTTCTCACCCATGAAAGAGCACATCTCTATAACAGAAGACTGCAAAGTTGCTGTCATCATGGCTGCACAGGTAAAAAACACTCTCCAAAGGCAGGAAAACAACATCCATGGGACTAGATAACATCCCAGGCTGTTTTGTACACAAACTACAGAATGAACAGGCACCACACATATGTATCATGTTCAGTCATAGCCTCATCTCAGGCTTTGTGCCGGTGGAATGGTGCACAGGGACAGTTATCCCACTACACAAGGGGGGAGCCACCACAGACCCCAGGAACTAGTGCCCCATTAGCCTGATGAGCCTGCTCTGGCAGGCCATGGAATGTCTCATCATATAACGTATACAAAAAGACATTGGTAATCTCCAAACTCTGGACCACTACCATGTTGGGTTTGTAAAAGGCAAATCATGTCACCTAAACCTGATAGACATCATTGAAGCAGTCACCTGAACCGTAGGCAAGGGTAAGGTGGTTCACACAGCCTATGTAGATGCTGCCACGGCTTTCAACACCACCCCTCACTCTGGAATTATAGATAAACACACTAAAGTAAGTATAACGTGCTATGTCACAAGATGGGTTGGCAACTGGCTCACTGACAGAACACACACTGTGAAGGTAGCAGACTCCAAGTACGACTTTGGACCAGTGACAAGTGCAGTACCACAGGGTTCAGTCCTGGGTCCTGTCCTGTTTGGTATGTATTTCCCTGAAGTGAACTTCAACATGGAAGGTCGGTGGCTAATGAAGTCTCCAGATTACTGCAAACTAGGAGCCATAACTGAAACTATTAAAGATGTGAATATCCTACAAAAGGGCCTCACTGACACAGATGCCTGGTGTCAAAGCCATAGCCTCAAGCTCAATGCCAAAAAGTGCATTGTCACCCCCTTTGGTATAAACTCTGTAGCCAAGAATTACAACATAGGTGGTAGTATACTTAACACTGAAAGTGTGATAAAGAGACCTTGGGTCACAGGTGGACAGTGGACACAACTGTGATAATCACATCCCCACAGTAGTCAGGAAATCCGTCTACATGGCACACCTCATCACAAAAGCTGTCTCATGCAGAATAGAAAAGGACATTGTTTCCCTCTACTCATCACTCACTACATCCATAATAGAGTACAACACCCCTTTTGCTATGTACCTCACAAGACATGTACAATAACTGTCAAGCCTGCAGAAATACCTTACAAAGAGCATTAGCTGCCTGAAATACATACCATACACAGACCGTGTCAAAATGCTCCAGCTGTACTGTCTCGCATATCGCCTACTCACAGGTGATCGCTGCCTAACATACAAAGCTATGTCAAACACAGAGCTGTTGGACATGCTCTACGTAAAACACCCACAATCCTTCTGATCTTCAGGCCCAAAACCCAGACTGAAAGACAAAAGGAAGGGGTGTATCCATTTACATTATGGATACCCACACCTTCAGGTTAGTAGCACAGCATGATGCCTTGGAGACCATGCAAGTGCAACTAACATTGGGCAAAGCCGCTTATCAGATTGTAGCCTGCTACAGACCATCTACCTTGTCTAAGGAACCTCACTCAGTATTCCTGAGAACAGTGGAAACTATAAAGGTCCTACCAAACACCATTACCTGAGGTGATTACAAGTACCCAAACACTGACTGGGAGAATTACATGTGTACAACATCCTTTGGCCAATGCTTCCTAGAGAAGAAAAGCTCAAATGGCCTGGAACAGCTGGTCACCACGCCCACTAGAGGTGACAACATACTGGATCTGATCATCACCAACATGGGGTACCAGTGTTTCACAACAGAGATAAACCCATCACTGCTAATATCAGTTCATAAGGTGATCACACTGGACATCCACAACCCCCCCCCCCCCTGGCAGTCAATGGAACCAATCTGAAGACATTTTCAAAAGGAAACTGCACACTGGCCAAGACAAACGTGGAAAGTTCCAAAGTCCTCTTGCTATAGGATAATGGTATACAATCTGCTGAATCATTTACAAGTGCATCCTATGAGCATCTACAGGGATGCATGTATGGAGACAACACAAATTAAACCAAGATGCACTCCTCCAAAAATAAGAAAACAATTCGGTGGTCATTGCCCATAAATAAGCTAGACAACAGAAGGAGAAAATAAACACATCATAGAGCAAATGTCACAAAAGGAAAGGCATCACTGATCATTATTAGGAAGAAACACTGATTGCTCATTAAATAATTCAATGCCAGTTTATAAAGACAAACTGCCAAGGAATGTAAGCATAACAACCACAAAGCCTTAGGTAGCTATACCAGACATATAGGTGTCAACCTCCAAATATGCTGTCACCTACTGAAAAATGGCAAGAAATACACTGAACAAACTTCCATTGCCTACATACTGGTGGACATGTCCAGTGCAAACCCCCCCCATCACTCCAAATAGGGCCTGTGTCCATCTCAGAAGTATGCAGAGCCCCAGACTTCATGGACATGCAGGTAAAGACAGCCCTCTCCAAAGCTGATAACACAGCATCAGTGGCATTGGATGGTGTCCCAGGCTGCGTCGTACACCGTGCCCAAAAGGAACTACACCCTCACCTACATTCACAGTCCAGACTAAATTGTCATGGAACACATAAAATCAAAAGTACACAAACCGACAAAGAAGTTAACAAAAGCGAGCTTTGAAAACAGTCCACTCAAACGAAATTTGTGATGTCCTTTTATTTTTGTTAGCACACGCTTTCGGAGAGCTCTATGTCCCTCCTTCTTCAGACACAAAAACAAATCAATGCCTAAAAACAATTATACTATATATACCTCAAATTAACTTAATTAATTAATTATGCAAATTAAATCAAGTACCAAAAACGCACCTTGAAGCAACTACAAATACTCAATACCAAACTACTAAAATCCCAGAAAGACACCTTACATTGCCATACAATTAGTATACGGTTCAAATAATTATACAAACAAGGAAAACCAAAAAAAAACATTTTCAGTTTATAATCAGATGTAAACATAAAACATAAAAAATATATATGTATATAAAATATGTTTATATGTGTATATATGTATACATAAAAATATATACAAGTTATACCAATTGTGGATACATTCTATGCATGTATAAATAATACAAATAAAAAAAATACAAATAAAAACAGAATACATAGATGTATGTATGTGCAACATTAAAACCTTGGTTGAGAAGCCCATTTTAGAACATTTAAAAACCAAGGAATCATAATAAAAACTAAATAAACGAAATACACTAGATTCACCTTTTTAAGGCAAGACTTTTTAAAATACAGCTTATAGACACATGGTCATTCAAACCAGGGTAAATATATGCAGCAGTACGAATTTGCCAAAACAATTCTTCTAATTCTAGCTGATTCTGCCAAGGGCCACCCCTAATGTCATAGTTAACCATCTTAAGGACAGTGAATTTAAAATAATGGTCTGAAAATTCATTAACATGCCTTGCCAAGGCATTATTAAGATCCCGTCTTTTAATAGCATATACATGTTCATAAATGCGCTGCTTCACTTTCCTTTCGGTCTTACCGATATAAAAAGCAGCGCATTTTTGGCAAGTGGCGGCATAAACCACACTTCTAGATTCACAGTTAAATTTACCTGTGACATGATACATTCGATCCCTGAGTTTAACTCTAAGAACCGTGTCCACATAACTACACTGCCTACATGCCCCACATTTCCTCATACCCAAATTGCCATAACCTTTGGGTTTAGGCTTAAGCTCCAGAAGTGATTTCAAATTATATCCTCTTCTGAAAGTAATTTTAGGGGTATCACCTAGCTGCTTGAACAGAAAAGGGTCGTCGGTAATAAAAGTCCAATTCCTATGGAGGATATTCCTAATGTCAACGTGGTCCAAACTAAATGTGCACAAACATCTAGTTTCTATAGATTCCTTGGTTATGTTATGGATTTGATCAACATTGGACCCCCACCCTACTCTTGGGGTGGAGTGGACATTACAATCACTAGTCAAAATTGATTTATAGAAACCAGCCTGCCTTTTACGAATGACTTCGAGTTTAATCTCTGAAATAAACACCAGGGGGTACCCCCTATTGTTGAACATAGTGCTTAAAAGTTCACATTCCTCCAAAAAGTCTCCTTCATCAGATGTCATCCTAGCCGCCCTAACCATCTGCCCCTTAACTACAGCCTTCTTTTGATGGCTGGGGTGGCGTCTAGAAAAATGGACGAACGAATTGGAGTAGGTGGGTTTCCTATAAATGACACTCTTATATTTTGAATTGGCTAAATCCTTAGTCAACAAAATGTCCAAATAGCGAATACTCAATTCCTGCAAGTTATAAGTGAACTCCAAAAAGTTGGTCATACTAGAAATACTG
Source organism: Protopterus annectens (assembly GCF_019279795.1). Classification (NCBI taxonomy): domain Eukaryota; kingdom Metazoa; phylum Chordata; order Ceratodontiformes; family Protopteridae; genus Protopterus; species Protopterus annectens. Next base: position 347,621,148 of record NC_056733.1, on the reverse strand, counting down.
TCAATAAACAGTGGGACCCGAGATGGTGGTGCTTTCCAAATCAGGAACATGTCGTCCTGGTACCTAGTGTACCAGGAGACACATTCACTGAACAGTTCACTGGGAAAAAGAAAATTCCTTTCCCAATACGCTAAAACACAATTGGCAAAGCAACCCCCACATGGGGACCCCATTGCTACCCCTGATTTTTGCAAATAGATCTTACCATCAAATAACATAAAGTTGGAGCTTAAAAACACTTCTAAGAGCGTCTCAACAATATATACAGTGTTATCATCAATTTTTTTATATCTTAAAAATTTGACTACCCATTGAATACCCAATTCCTGGGGAATCACTGTATATAGATCTTTGATGTCGACGGTCAAAAACCACCACTCCCCAACAAAAGGCACCTTGCTAATGTCCCGAAGGAAAGACCATGAGTCCTTGCAGATCTGAGACTCTTTTTCTAACAAGGGTTTTAAAATATTGTCTACAAATTTCGCACAAGCATAAGTTATCGAACCTCGGCCATCAACAATAGGCCTAAATGGGGGGTCGTGGATAGCTTTGTGAATTTTTGGAATGCCAAAAAGAACTGGTAACTTAGGAGCTGACATTGTCAAGTACTGGTATACCTCTGTGTCAATGAATCTTTCCAAAAATAGGTCTTCAATAATCGATCTTATCTTTGAATAACCCATGTTAACTTCATTCATTGACACCAGTGCATAAAATTCACTGTTCAGCAACTTTACCATTTTCTCGGCATACAAAAATTGGTCCATAAGAACCAGACCACCCCCCTTATCTGGCTTCATAACCCTTATGTTGCAATTCTGCAACATTGTGATAAATTCCCGCTGGGATCTAGTAATGTTAAAACCTTGTTTAACAAAGGGTAATTTATTTGTTGATAGTACCCGAAGGTCATGCTCGCACATTTTTTCAAGGAGACGCAAGGACTCTTGCAAAGGGGGATTGAAAGTACTAGGGATTTTAAATTTACACTCAACACACTCCTTGTCACCCATTAAACTTCTTAGATTCAGTTTTCTTACAAAAAGTTTGAGATCAACTATAGTTTTAACCAAGTCGAAATGTGAGTCAGGTACAAATGAAAGACCACGTGAAAAAAATTCCACTAAATTGGGACTAATGTTAAAAGACGTGTAATTGTATATCTTAAAATCACCCTTAGAGTCACATGTAATTTGGGGATTGAAAAAATGGCTCATCATTTCCTCCTCTGATTCCTCCTGTTCTTGAAATTGCCTTGATTGAACTCCCCCCCCGTGTTTGTCTGTCTGTTCTTGTTGTTCCTGGGAAAACCCTGTTCGTTTGTATTGTTCAAACCATCAGAGCTACCTGGGGCTGAAACTTGCTGGTGGTTGTTAGCCCCATTATTACCACAATTATTGTTAAGACCGGTGTTAGAACCATTAAGCAGTCTTTCGCTACGACGGAGAGGTTGAACCTCTTTGTCCTGGTTACTAAACGCATGGTTGTGTTGGTCATTGGTTTCATTTGTTAGATCAATACCAGAATTATCTACAAGTCCAGACTCACGAGATGCTTTAAAGGTTAAAGGAGGGCGAGGGTATGCCTTGTTATTGCTATAATCACGAGTATCCCTAGCTATTTTCTTTTTCTTGATGTTAATGAATGTATTTATAGTTGCATCAATACTGGTAAAGGTACGAGAATATTCATACTTGTACCTCAAAAAGTCTTTGTCCTTTTTAATGCTCTGTTCAAGAAACTCTAAGTCAGTTTGCAGAATTTGCACCTCTGTTTTGTACTGGGCAATAAGTAAATTGATAAACTCAAAGCCCTGCCTATTAAAGAGTGCTAGCAAGTCTTGGTGGAACTGTGACCCTTCGACTAGCCCAACGGGGTAGCGCTACTGCCGAAGCCCTTTAGGGATCAGCTGCTTTGACACACATTCTTGCAAATACGAAATTTCAAGTTGCAGTTTCCTGCACTTGAACAGTTTTTGGTCAAAAGCACTTAAAAGATTTGTAATATTACTCACAGGCTGGTCAACGTTGTCCCGTTGGATTAGATCGCTATCATTATCAGAACCATTCTCGAAAAACTTATTGTTACTTAAAAACCTACCAATTGTAGGTAACAGGTTTTTGTCAAGCCCAGATGCTTGCATTTCCTCATTGCCACACTGAATGTTAGCACCTTCTACACCCTGAGAACGACTCATTTCAGGACTACGCGTGCCGTTGTTGATGCAGTTACTTCCTGGTTGCAATAAGCACGTGTTACACGCTGGTATTGGTTGTTGCTTCATTACATTATTCATCGCGTTGGAACCTACAACCTGGTTGCTTGAAAGATGACAATCAGTGTTAAGGTTCGCTGCTTGTAAAGAGTCAATCTGTTGAGTGAGGTTATCCACACGCCCCATTACTAACCTCAGTAAAACCGTTAGGTTACCTTCGGCGTTCGCCTCGTCTCTCTCAGACTGATTGTGGAGATAGTTCTCACTGTTACTTTCAGGCTGAGTGAACATAGATCCTTGAGAGGCTGCTTCCAACTCGCTCATGGCCAAAACTCAAAAAATCAAAAGTACACAAACCGACAAAGAAGTTAACAAAAGCGAGCTTTGAAAACAGTCCACTCAAACAAAATTTGTGATGTCCTTTTATTTTTGTTAGCACACGCTTTCGGAGAGCTCTATGTGGGGCATGTAGGCAGTGTAGTTATGTGGACACGGTTCTTAGAGTTAAACTCAGGGATCGAATGTATCATGTCACAGGTAAGTTTAACTGTGAATCTAGAAGTGTGGTTTATGCCGCCACTTGCCAAAAATGCGCTGCTTTTTATATCGGTAAGACCGAAAGGAAAGTGAAGCAGCGCATTTATGAACATGTATATGCTATTAAAAGACGGGATCTTAATAATGCCTTGGCAAGGCATGTTAATGAATTTTCAGACCATTATTTTAAATTCACTGTCCTTAAGATGGTTAACTATGACATTAGGGGTGGCCCTTGGCAGAATCAGCTAGAATTAGAAGAATTGTTTTGGCAAATTCGTACTGCTGCATATATTTACCCTGGTTTGAATGACCATGTGTCTATAAGCTGTATTTTAAAAAGTCTTGCCTTAAAAAGGTGAATCTAGTGTATTTAGTTTATTTAGTTTTTATTATGATTCCTTGGTTTTTAAATGTTCTAAAATGGGCTTCTCAACCAAGGTTTTAATGTTGCACATACATGCATCTATGTATTCTGTTTTTATTTGTATTTTTTTTATTTGTATTATTTATACATGCATAGAATGTATCCACAATTGGTATAACTTGTATATATTTTTATGTATACATATATACACATATAAACATATTTTATATACATATATATTTTTTATGTTTTATGTTTACATCTGATTATAAACTGAAAATGTTTTTTTTTGGTTTTTCTTGTTTGCATAATTATTTGAACCGTATACTAATTGTATGGCAATGTAAGGTGTCTTTCTGGGATTTTAGTAGTTTGGTATTGAGTATTTGTAGTTGCTTCAAGGTGCGTTTTTGGTACTTGATTTAATTTGCATAATTAATTAATTAAGTTAATTTGAGGTATATATAGTATAATTGTTTTTAGGCATTGATTTGTTTTTGTGTCTGAAGAAGGAGGGACATAGAGCTCTCCGAAAGCGTGTGCTAACAAAAATAAAAGGACATCACAAATTTCGTTTGAGTGGACTGTTTTCAAAGCTCGCTTATGGAACACATAAAAACAGATATTGGGTATCTGCAGGGCATAGCAAAATAAATTTAAAATGGGTGGCGAAAGCCAAACACATTCTGGCTAGGCTTATAAATGCCCTAGGGCAGATAGCCTAGTATGAACCTATGAACCTATGAAAACAAAATTGCCACTGATTCTAAGGACAACCACAAAGCATTCTACAACTATGTCAAGAATCTCAATGGCAACATCCAGATATGCTCTGAGTTACAGCACAATGGCATGAAAATTACAGAACCAACTGATATTGCCAACATCCTGGCAGATAGGTTCAGTGCTAACTTTAGCCCCCTCTCACCCCCTAAAGGGCCCATATCTATATAGGAATAATGCAGAGTCCCTGCAATCACAACTATGCAGGTAAAAGCTGCATTTTCTAAAGCCAAAAACACAGCATCCATGGGACCGAACAACATCCCAGGCTGTGTTTTACATGAACTTCAGAACGAACTGGCTCCCCCCTTAAGCACCATGTTCAATCATAGGCTCACATCAGGCTTTGTACCCACTGAATGATGCACAGCAAAGTTCTCCCACTCCACAAAGGGGGAGCCACCACTGATCCTGGGAACTATTGCCCTATTATCCTGACGAGCCTGGTCTGCAAGGCCATGGAACGTATCATCATGGAACTCATAAACAAAGACACTGGTAACCTCCAAACTCTGAACCCCATCCAGTTTGGGTTTGTGAAAGGCCTATTGAGCCTGATCGACTTCTTTGAGGCAGTCACCAAAGCTGTAGACGAGGGTAAGGTGGTTCACACAGCCTATCTTGACCTCGCCAAGGCTTTTGACGCCATCCCCCATTCTGGAATTATAGCTAAACTCACTAAACTAGGTATAAATCCCTACATCACAAGATGGGTTATCAACTGGCTCACTGACAGAACCCACACTGTAAAAGTTGCACACTCCAAATCTGACCTCAAACCAGTGACAAGTAGAGTACTACAGGGTTCAGTCCTGGGACCTCTCCTGTTTGGTATCTACTTCTCCTAAGTACAGGCTAACAGAGAAGGCCTCCGGCTAACAAAGTTCGTAGATGACTGCAAACTAGGAGCCATAGTCGTGTCCCCAAATGATGTGGAAATACTACAGAAGGGCCTCGCTGAGACAGATGCCTGGTGTCAGAGCCATGGCCTCAAGCTCAATGCCAAAAAGTGCATTGTCATCCCCTTTGGTAAAAACTCTGTACCCATGAACTACTACATAGACAGCAGTCTTCTTAACACCGAATGTGTGATAAGAGACCTTGGGACCCAGGTGGACAGTAGTCTGTCCTTTGATAGTCACATCGCCACAGTAGTCAGGAAGTCCTTCTATATGGCACACCTCATCATAAAAAGGTTCTCATCCAGGAAAAAAGAGGTAATTGTTCCCCTCTACTCGACACTCATTAGACCCATTATAGAGTACAACACCCCTTTTAGAATGTACCTAACAAGACATCTGCAGCACCTCACAAGACATCTGCAGCAGCTGGAAAGGCCACAGAAGTACCTCACAAAGAGGATTACTGGCCTCAAACAGATGCCCTAAACTGACCATCTCAAAAAACTCCAACTTTACTCTGTAGCATATCAACTACTCCGAGGTGATCTCTGCCTAACATATAAAGCTATGTCAAACCCAGAGCTGTTGGACATGCTACACCTAAAGAAATCCCAATCCCTCCAAGCTACACACTCTAGGGACCTAAACCTTGTCACCACAATAAACAGGACATGCTGGAGGGATAGATTCCTGTCCCAGAGACTTCCCATACTCTGGAACAAGCTACCCATCTATGTCAAGCAAAATCCCTTAATAGCACTCTTCAAGAAAAATCTTGATGAGTGGATGGGAAATAGGAAATACACCCCAGGGATCACTGCTGTGTCTCTGCTCGACAGGGGCACAGGAAAATAACTTTCTTGGGTGGGGTAAGCCAGGGAACCTTGTTGGCTAGGCTTACATAGGCCCTTGGGCTGATAGCCTAGTACCTACCTATAAACCTATAAATCGTACCACAGGCTACGTACTCAAAAAATGGCAGACACCAACAGTCATCCAGATCCACAAAGGGGATGCCACAACAGAACTTGGGAAATATTGACCTATATGTCTACTCAGCCTGGTCTGCCAAGCTATGGAGCAAATTGTCATGGAACACATAAAAACAGATATTGGGTATCTGCAGACACTGCTCTCTACACAACTTTGCCTTGTTAAAGGCAGATCCTGGTACCTAATCCTAGTTGACTAATTTCAAACAGTTACCAAGGACATAGATGGAGGTGAAAGTAGTCCACACAGCCCACCTGGACCTCACTAAGGACTTTCTACACCATTCACCACTGTCATCCTGGACAAGCTTACCAGCTGGAACATTAACAGCTATGTCACAGGATGTGTGGCCAAGTGGCTCACAGATCAAACACACGTGTTCAGAGTTGCGGGTGCCATGTCCGACTCTAAGGCAGTCACACATGTTATCTCACAGGTCTTGGTCCTGAGACCCCACCTGTAAAGTAGATACTTCTCAGAGGTACAGGCAAGCATGGGAGGAGTATGGATGAAAAGGTTTGCAGATGACTGCTAACTGTGGTCCATACTCGACTCCACAGCTGACACAGACATCCTCCAGAAGGGTCTTACAGAGACAGATGCATGGTGTCAAAACAATGCCCTCAAGCAGAATGCCAAAGAATGCATGGTCATCACCTTTGGATATAACAAAGTGCACACAAATTAACACATAGGTGGTAATCCAGTATTTATGGAGAAAGTCATTATGGGCCTGGGGACACAGGTAGATAGTAAACTCTCCTTTGATAATCACATGGCCAAAGTGTTTAGACATTCCTACTATGTACCCACCTAATGTCTCCTACTGTAACCCACTTTGTGTAGTCTGATGATGTCACCATCCTACAAATATACCTGTGGAAAAAAAAGAACTCACAGTCATGTGTATAGTATGTTGTGCCAATGTGTATTCCTGTAGTATTATAAAGTAGTTAGGTAGGGGTTTGAATCCTGCACTTAAGAAGTGTGTGTGTGATCTCCTTGGAGAGGAGCAAACTTTTTGGAGAGTAGTATTTAACCTTAAAAGTGGTATAGTGATCTTTGTCAAGTCTGATGATGTCACCATCCTACAAAGATACCTGTGGAAAAGAGAACTGTCAGTAATGTGCATAGCATGGCATGTTAATGTGTACTTCTGTAGTATCATGAATTAGTTAGGTTGGGGTTTGAATCCTACACTTAGCAAGTGTGTGTGATCTCCTTGCAAAAGAGCAAGCTTTTTGGAGAGTAGTATAAAACCTTAAAAGTGGTATAGTGATCTTTGTCAAGTCTGATGATGTCACCATCCTACAAAGATACCTGTGGAAAAGAGCATTACCAGTAATGTGCATGGCGCGCCGTGTCAATGCGTATGTCTGCACTATCATGAATTAGTTAGGTAGGGGTTTGAATCCTACATTTGGCAAGTGTGTGTGTCTGTTTTTGTGTGATCTCCTTGAAGAGGAGTAAGCTTTTTGGAGAGTAGTATAAAACCTTAAAAGTGGTATAGTGATCTTTGTCAAGTCTGATGATGTCACCATTCTACAGAGATACCTGTGGAAAAGCGATCTGCCAGTAATATGCATAGCGTGTTGTGTTAATGCGTACGTCTGTAGTTTCATGAGCTAGTTAGGTAGGGGTTTGAATCCTGCACTTGACAAGTATGTGTGTCGGTTTGTGTATAATCTCTTTGGAGAGGAGCAAGCTTACTGGAGAGTAGTATAAAACCTTAAAAGTGGTACAGTGATCTTTGTCAAGTCTGATGATGTCACCATCCTACAAAGATACCTGTGGAAAAAAGAGCTGCCAGTAATGTGCATAGCGTTTCGTGCTAATGCGTACTTCTGTAGTATCATAAATTAGTTAGGAAGGGGTTTAAATCCTGCACTTGGCAAATGTGTGTGGCTGTTTGTGTGTGATCTCCTTGGAGAGGAGCAGGCTTTTTGGAGAGTAGTATAAAACCTTAAAAGTGGTATAGTGATCTTTGTCAAGTCTGATGATGTCACCATCCTACAAAGATACCTGTGGAAGATGGAACTGCCAGTAATGTGCAAAGCACGTCGTGTTAATGCGTACTTCTGTAGTATCATGAGTTAGTTAGGTAGGGGTTTGAATCCTGCACTCAGCAAGTATGTGTGTCTGTTTGTGTGCGATCCCCTTGGAAAGGAGCAAGCTTTTTGGAGAGTAGTAAAAGTGGTATAGTGATCTTTGTCAGGTCTGATGATGTCACCATCCTACAAAGATACATGTGGAAGAGGGAACTGCCAGTCATCTGCCTAGCGCATCGTGTTAATATATATTCCTTTAATCCTATGAATTAGTTAGGTAGGGGTTTGAATCCTGCACTTGGTGAGTGTGTGTGACACTGTTGGTCAAAGTGTTGTGGGTTTTGCTTTTACTACTATATGACATATCAGTATGACAACAGTATGTGCATTGCACGTCAGGTAGCTGTGTGGAAAATACATATACGTACATGTTACATCACTTATTTCATGTGTGTGAACCCTGCTCTCTACATCAACACATCAGTCATCTTTGCTAGAGTGTGCTGCTGCTTTCCAGAATGTAGGTCACATCTGTATGCATGTGACAAGGCCAGCCACTGCAGTGATCCCTGGCCTATGTCATCCATGTCACACACACTCTTTATGGTTTCTATTGAATTGTGTGAGTGAGTGTTTATGGCTGAGGTATATTGCAGACCTGTTCAAACGCAGAAAAGTCTGTCAATGATGGCTATTCATTATAGGTGTACAACAACCTCTGTGGATATGCATGCAGACCCCTTATTGCTTATGTGATACACTGAGGGATTTAATAATACCTTTGCAAATGTGATTACCAAAGGAGAGATGACATAACACTTGGCTGCATGTACACATTGGTATCTGTTCATCATGTTAGTGGCTACTACCTATGTGGTACTGTGGGGATACAATGTGTCGTAAAGGTGGATGACTATGCTTATGTTTGCTCATAGCTTTGCAGCATGGGTTTGACAACAGGTATCTGTCTGTATAATACCCATGTGGAGGATGTGTGTGTCATTTGGACAATGCATTATAGGCCACACCACAGTATGCATTACCAGACGTGGATGGACATATCCCTACTGTGAGTGCTTGTACCTAAGAGAGCTATATGCCAAACAGGAGTGGTTTCAGGAATGGGTGCAGGTGAATACCACTGGTTACTGCCATAGTATAGTACCTGAAGGATCCAAATGTCACTGTGTGTCCTACATCTGTGTGTCACTTGTCAAGACATAATCTCACCATTGGTTATGGTCAGGCTGTTGAGGTTATGTATAATACCAGAATGCAAAACGATGACAGGTAGTAACAGTATCACCCATAGCACAGGGTCAAACAATGTCATGCACACATGTGTACACAAGTTCCAAATTGTGGGTGGTACAATGCATACTGGCCACCAATAGAAACTATGGAGTGTTACTGTGTAAAACAGGTCATGTTACCCTGCCCATCTGTTCACCATGCACGTACATGCAAACAGTGCACCTCCACCATGTTCACTAATGTACACCTGCAAGTCTGTGCTACACACATCCCACACGTACTGTTCATTCTGTAACACATGCTGCCAATACTACACACATCAGCCAAGTGGCATGTGGGCGGACAATACACTAGTGGAAATAACCCTGTTGGAATCAATACTACATTGACGATCATACCTTTAATGCATCATGCCTGCTCACCTACACCTTCAAGGATATCATTACACTCTACTGCTGACAAGATGCTAACATTGCTATACCGATATAAAGTCACCCTGTGCATCAGCACCATGGTAGCCTGTTCCTGCATCAATGTTACAGATGACAGGAGGTGGCACAGGTTTCATCATATGCACAGGGTGTGTTGTTGATTTGCCAGAGCCCTACAGTGAGCCACACAATCGACATGTACGTGTGTGTGTGTGTGTGTGTGTGTGTGTGTGTGTGTGTGTGTGTGTGTGTGTGAGGGCCAAGAGTACAGCTATGGGCCAATGTTGATGTAATGTGTGTGGGTATGTGTTAGCCCTAGGTATGTGTTTTGTGTGTGTGTGTCTGCATGCACACAGTTCCACCATGTGGCTGCCATATACGGGTATTTGTGGGACAGCCGCAGACTGTACCTGCCAGGCTTTACAGATCAATGTCTCTGGCCACGGACACGGTACCTGTGCCTGGCAGGGGTGCTACTGACAATATCAGGTACTAAGTCAGACTGAGTACTATCCCCAGAGGTAGAGGGATGTACACTGGACCCAGGTCCCTGCTGGGACTGACCAGAGCCATGTGCACGTGGTCTTCTAGGACGGTCTATGGACAGCCCAGCCCAAACATTGCTGGGGCTGGTACTGGCACTACGGGAGTGGCTGTGACTTGAGGGACATCTGCGGTGGCTGCCAGCTGCTGATGTTGCTGGCATACAACCACATTGACGACTCAGCCGTCCCGCACTGCCCTGACACATGGACATGACATTGCGGAGGACATCTAATGTCTCACCCCAACATCTATCAGTGACCTCAGTGTAATTACGGATGGCACCTGCTAGGTCATGGATACTCTCAGGTACAGCAGTGTTATGTTGCCTCTGTGCCCTTAGTCCCTGTCTGGTGTACTGTTCCATACGTGCCTGTGCCTCCATGACAGCCTGGAACATGCATGAGGTAGTAAGTCCTGTGGCACATCTGCCAGGGGCATGATGAGCAGCAGTGCTCCTACGAGAACCCCTGGACATCTGCCTATGTGGTACCCTTCCAGACATCTGTGTATGGCTGCTGTGTGGGGATGCATGTGCCATAGATACCATGCTGTCCTGGCTAATGCCAACTGTATGCTGTCCCTCACCCAAGGCCATTGGTGATTGATGTATTGGCAGTATGACTGTGAGCATGGATGGGGTGGACAGTTGTGTACTGTTGATTCGTGGCCCAACAACAGACCCTGGCAAACATGCCTATGCCTCAACACACCTATTTTCATTATCACTATGTGGCTCAGTGACATCAGTTTTCCTGCTGCAGTGAATCAGCCCTAACAACGCACCTGTGGGAGGAAGACAGGAAACACACTTTACGACCTGTACATGATGTCGGAACACATGCACACATGCACACATGCACACATGAGCACATGCACACATGCACACATGCACACAAATACACTCCTCACTACAGCAGATACCCACACACACCAACAAAACATACTCAATAGTGGTTGAAGGTGGATTACAGTATCACAAGGCAAACAGTCATATCACATGTGGCAGCATGCAGAAATTTTGTTGCTCAAGACCAGGCAGTGTGAGTGTAGACAGCCCTTGTTAATAACAGTATACATGGCTTTGATGCATGTGTGTTGTTGTTCGGTGATTAGCCTCACCCTGGAATGCAATGTATACATGGACACAACATTGCTGTGCAAGTATTAAAAGCTCTGCAATGTCCTGTGCACCATACTCACAGGTATACATGCCATGGCTGGATGTGTATCTGTGTGTCACATAGATATCCATTTCTGATTACAGTGCATGTGTCTGTAGCAGATAATTGTGGACACAGGTTTAGCACATGCATGCTCTGTATACACACAGGATGAGTGGTGCATGTATACGTGATGGAATACCATTGCTCAACATGGCCATTGTACAGTGGTTATGGTGAGTGTAGGACATATTGTGGACATGCCAATCATGACATGGCATGCTACAACATGACTGCAACATTAAACATCACACATACCCAATGTGTGTCATGTGACCTATACACTCAATAGCATTACAAGATATATATGTGTCACTTTGTACAAATGGTGATTGCTATGCATATTGTGTATAGATGCATATGTTTGCACATACACACACAACATTGAGGTGCATAGCAATGACTGCTATGTGTAGTACTGTGGTCACTGTAACTGGATGGGGTGTAGTACCATGAGCCATCATCATCATGCATCATGTGGTCACTCAAGGCTACTAATGTGTGCCAGACCGCCACCTAGCATGCTGTACCTGAACTGCAGTACCGTGGCTACATTCACAATTACACAGCCACTTGTTACATGAGTTTGTAAGGTGCCCAATAGGGAGCATTGCCTAACATGAATGTGTTATGTGTTGAAGAGTGTCGTACAGCCCCATGATAGGCCTCTACCCCTCAAGTATATTATGTGTGCTGTGTGGATGTCATGTGGGATACTGAAGTGTGACCTTACAGTGGGTGTCTGGATATGCCATGTGTAGCATGTTAAGGTGTGCTGCGTATGACAAAGTTGTGTATGTTGTGTACATGTATATCAACTATGCCTATCCAATGTCCAGTACGGTGTTGCCACAATTGTGTGTGATGCTCTGTGTATTGCATGTGATTGAGGCAGCTACTGACATTACTGAGATGTGCATAGTCTCACAGCAAACATGCACAGCATGCATTATGCGTAGGTGTGTTACGTATACATGGCCTACACCTCACCTATGACATACATTTCATTAGCAATATTAAATTTATAACACACTCACCAGCATTAATCGACTGCCTTGCTGTCACATCAGAGGGACCTACAAGAATATGAGACAGTTTGTCAGTGGCCACAACTGTGGCATTGCTACTGTGAGTTTGCTAAACTACAGTAGTACAACAGTCGACAGTCACAGGCATACAGATTATATTCCAAATATCAGTATTGCACAGCACTAGGCAGCACAACTGCTAAACACACAGTACACATCTCACATATGCATAATCTACCAATACAGGTAACAGTAGTCTACAGATAGGGCATGTTACCTGCACGCTCCATGTCAACATGCTGGGTGGCTCCGGCCTCCATGATGACACATGTATGTTGCTGTTCCTGTTGTTGGCCAGGAGCTACCACGCTTAGGAGCAGCTCCTCCACTCTGGTGAGGGGGGGATGAATGGCTACCCCACCACCTGTGGCAAGCTGTTGTCTACAGATATCAGACGCATGCCACCGGACATGTCTAATTAAATCACTGCAGTGATGGCGTACCTGCTCATATCTCTGGTTATGCATGCCTATGTCATTTACCCGACGAACAAGATATTGCCACAGGGGAGTCCGCTCATGCTGGTCCTGGCTGGTTCTAGAGAACAGCAGGGTGTAGTGCTGCACCAGGCTGCTGTGTATTTCCTGTTCCTCTGCAGCTGCATAACACGGGTTGCATTGGTGGGCCATGACCCTGGAAGACAATTAAGCAATATGTGTGAGCAAGTCATGTGGCACACTTAACATTCTAAAGTACAGATATCAATTAACTGCCATATATATAGCATCCGATTGGCTGTCAGAGGATACACACGTTCAATACCACATATTAGTGCTCAGGCCACAACTGGCTGACAGTGCCTGGCACGCTCTATATATCAAATCATGTTCTTTAAAGCAGCAAAGAGAAGCCAGTATGTAAGACTATACACCAGTACATGGCACACTGTATGTGACACAATGCACCACCTAGCCACAGGAGGCATATATCAAGCTAATGCATAAAGAAAGATGTCATCCATTGCAATGAATGTAAAGTACAGTTATAGTATTACCAGTATACCACCCTAGTCGTTGATGCCAAACCCCTGCCTAACATATGGGCACAGTTGTTAATATAGGTGGCATACTGCTGTACTAGACTACACATGTTGCTAGAGACACACGTATACCCTGTAACACACATATGATTGAGGGCATGGCACAGGCATAATTACACACACATCAGACATACATACAACACACAAATGTATGCCAACCCAGATGAGCTTTACCTGTGTACCATACAGTACTGTGTGTCACTACTTACAAAACCTTATGCCTGAGGTATGTAATCTGTGAGGACTACAGGGAACACACAAAACAGTGTTTCCAAGCAATGTGAACATACACCATACTGTGCTGTTTAGGCCTACAGCTTCAGGTAGTACTACAGTTCATATGGGAGTTGGATTCACCAGCAGTACCACTCACTAAGCATACATGTCTTGCTTTAGCCTACAGTGGGACACCACAGTCAACAACAAGGGACTATGTCACACCTTATGCCATACTACTTTTCCTGCCTATCAATAGCATACACATCTTTTGCTGGGATCACAGCTAGGACACAAACTACCATGACAGAAACAATTTCACACTAAGCTATCACACCTTTACAGACCTTGCACACATTCACCAACACATTCACCATCACACTCAGTCAACCTCACATAGCAATTATTGCACTAAGTAAATGTGTGTGTGCATCGTGTCATAGGTAGGTAATACGCTATTGGCCCTAGGGCCTAGAGCAACCTAGCCATACGCTACCCTGGCCTTTGACACACATGTAATTTAATTTCACTTGCCCCTGTCAACCAGAGCCACAGAGGTGATTCCCGGGGTGTATTTCATATTTCTCAACCAGTCATCAGGAGTATTTATGACAACTGCTAATGAGGAGCTTTGTTTGCTATTGATAGGTGGTTTGTTCCAGAGTATGGCATGTCTCTGAGATAGGAATCTATCCCTCCAGCATGTGCTGTTTAGTGAGCTGACAAGGTTTAGGGCCCTAGAGCGTGTAGCTCGGAGGGATTGTGATATGTTTACGTGGAGGATGTCCAACAGCTATGGGTGTGACATAGCTCTGTATGTTAGGCAGAGGTCACCTCTGGGTAGGCGGTATGCAACACAGTCTAGCTGTGGTTTTGTGAGTCAGTCTGCATAGAGCATTTGTTTGAGGCTGGTATTACTCTTTGTGAGGTATGTCTGTGGCCTTTCCAGTTGCTGCAGTTGCCATGTGAGGTACATACCACATGGGGCATTGTACTCTATAATGGGTTTTAAGTGTGATGACTAGAGGGGAACACTGACCTATATTTCCCTAGATGACACACCTTTTGTGATGATGTGTACCACATAGACAGATTACACGACTAGTGTGGCACTGTGATTATCAAAGGGGAGGCTACTGTCCACCTGTGTCTCATGTTCCCTTATCACACCTTCGGTGTTAGGTAGACTACCACCTATGTGGTAGTTAATGGGTACAGTGTTTTGGTAAGAAGGGATGGCACTGCAGTGTCAACAATGAGCTTCAGTCCATGCCTTAGTCATCAAGCACCTGTCGCAATAAGTATGACCCCGTGTCTCTCTCTCTCTATATATATACATACATTATATATATATATATATATATATATATATATATATATATATATACACACACACACACACACACACACACACACACACACACACACATGCATACACACATACATATAAACATCCATTGCTGTACATATAGATGTACATATAGGCACATATACAGTCCACTTTTCATGGTGGGAATATCAATTATGTGACAGCTGTGAGATATACAGTTATGTAATAATATTGCACAATGTTGTGCAGAATGCATTGAAGGTGTCCTCAGCCCATGTAGCTTTAACAAGCCTCACTGGCTGCAACACTGCAAAACTGACAAATCATACTCACAGCGTTTAACCACCACATGTCATATACCAGCACTGCATGCTGTTTTCTTTGCCACACACTACAACCTACATAGAAATATGCACATAACAACCTTCAACAACATATATATATATATATATATATATATATATATATATATATATATATATATATATATATATATATATATATATATCCACCCTTCACAAACAATTGCAGTATGTCCCTTGCCCTATGCGCATGTACAGATACATATAGATACGTACTGCTGCCACATATGGATGATTCACAGTATGTAGAGTATTCTTCAAAAACATCAACTACATGCCGGCAAATACATATGTGTTACATACCTTTTCTTTGTATTTCTCTGTTCCGTCTGTTTTTAAAGTAATTTTATTTATTTATTTTTTTTTGGGGGGGGGGTTTCTCTGTCTGTTGATGTTGCTCTTTCTTTTTCTGTGTCTGTCTGTTTCTGTCTCTTTGTCTTTGTCTGTGTCTCTGTCTCTGTCTCTCTCTCTCGCTCTCTCTGTTGCTGCAATGATATTATTGCATATGTGGACAGCAAGTACAGCCTGCTTTTTTAGGTATCTGCACATGTGCATGTGATGGCCTCTGCACCAATTGGTGCCCACCATTTAGTAATTGCATGCAGCCTGCTGTGTGGTAATTGCAGTACTCACTGTCATAGCAGTCCACTGCTATAAAATGCTAGGTAGGTGTAGTCTTTTCAGCTTTCCAAAGTGGGGTCCATGCTTCTTTGCTGTGGACACCGTTATATCAGTCAGAAGGTTGGTATACTTCTTATATCTGAAGCTAGGGTTGTAGCCAGTGATTTGCATGTTGTACTCAACCCTGAATGTTGCTGCTTCCAGTGCACACTTGTCAGTGTAGAATTTTACTCACCCCTCCAAATGCTAGCACAAGATACATGGGAGTATGTACTTTATTTTCTAATTAGACAATTAACTGCCATACAAAAGTAGTTATTGCAATGTATTCTTCTGGCACATGAACTGTTAGTGAACTACTATACTGTAAATATTAATTTACTCACTTCTGAACAGTTTGTATTTTTTTGTGTTGACATTAGCACAGGCTGCTCACGACAACTGGACAAATTTCAGTACTGAGTATGCCTACCTACATCCTTGCTAGAGCCCGAATACACAGGTATATTGTACTTTTGGGTAGGGGTGCAGAAGTACAAAGAGCATTATTTATTATTGTGTGATATTTATCTTGCTGAACATACAGGGTTGCTGTGTACCTGTTAGTCTATCAAGGCAAGTAGTCTGTCTGTGTAGCTCCCACCTGTGGACATATCCAGATGGTAGCCAGAGGTTAGCCTATTATTCTTTGTCTGTGCACCACACCGGTCTTTTCAGCACTGGAACAATGGCATTGTCACAGTTGGTTGCTACCAGTACATGGCTACATCCTTTGATATTTCTGTGTTGTACTCCTACATAAGGGTATGCTTGTGGAACTCCTTCCAAAGCTATTTGCAGAGTGTGTAACAGCAGAAAAGCTGATATGCCTGTGTGTTTCTGCCTCTGCCAGGCCTCTGATACACTCAGGTATATATTTGAACAGCTTCAGGGAAAGGTACATATAAGTGAAGTACACCTGTAATATATTACAGACATTTAAGTTGAGACTTTGAGAGAATCAGAACATATGTATTAATACACCTTTTCTGACGTGCAAGCAGTGTCTACTTATTGACATTATTCATTAAGTGTAATTACCCACTTTTCTGCCTAACGTCAGTATTTTTCAGAGGGATTCAGAGGGACACAGCTAACAGTTGGGAAGTATGGCCTGTGCCCTATTCAAATATGCCAGTGTTTATCCTGCTCTGATACTGTGTGGGGTTTGTAAAGTGCTACTGTAACATTATTTCCTGCTAGAATGGCTGGTTCTCTTTTCACAGTCATGTCATGCAATTCCACAACAACTGCTGGTTAAGATCCAGAGAACAAGATTTGTGTTATGGCATTCCTATTTTCCCTTTACATTCACTCATTGTAATGCATGATATATTTATTACAGCACCAACTTATTGTATGTCTACTGAGGCTTTGTGGTACCTCATGCAGTGCAGTGTGTCCAGGGTTCGAGACTGACAGAGATGTTTTATTTTGCTGTTGAGCAGAACAAGGGTCCTGCCATGCAGAGTGACTAATGCACTTTTAAGCAGTTGTAAGCAGGTTTGCGCAAGTTTGGGCAAAGCTTAGTGATGCTTAGCTAAGCGCATACAAGTGCACACTCGCGCACCCCTGCTAACTACTGCTTAAAAGTGCTTACTCCAGCTAACCCCCGTGCTAATTTCTTTGAATATGTTAGAAATTTGGAGGGAAATTTGAAACCTTCCACCCCTGAGAGAGGGGGGAGGACAACAAAGTATGTTGTACTGCCAATTATTATTATCAATTTACATGTCCAGCGGACATGTGTGTGAAATGGGCAGCTATGTATGGGGCATAATTTTTTTTGTGGGAACAGATTGCCCTTTTTTTTTTTCAGGTGAGAGTGGAATGTGAGGTAGAGGAAGTAGATATATTTGGGGAGGTAGGTTGGGGAGGTAAACAGACAAGACAAACAAGATGCATACAGGGGTGGAATATGACACGTGGTGGGTGAACACAATTGACGGTGACGGATGTTTGGATATCGCAAGCCCATGAGCCCACAGATGGCAACAGTGGAACTGAGATCCCCACCCATGGGCAGTCACCACTGCACTTTCACTGCCCAGAGGGTGGCTGTGCTGGGGGCTGAGTAGGAGGGGCAGGCTCACCCGTGAGTCGTACCACTCGTGCCTCGAGCTAGTGTAGAGGATCAGCGACCGAAGGCTCGATCTCCCTACTCACCACAGCCCGGACCGTTCGGAGGGTGATAGGTGGCCGTTCTCCAGCCACGCTTGCAGGAGGGGGGACGAGCCCTACCCCCTGCAGTGCTTCCACCCGAAGGTGTCACAGGGCTACTGGAGAAGGAGGTCCCGGCCTGGGCACCGGACATGCTGGTGCCAGGTGCCATCACCAGCTGAGGTGGGAGAGGAGGGTTCGCTGGGACCGGCCTTCCCATATGTTCTATGTTTAGCAGGATTTAATGACAATATGGGTTAGTAACAGACAACAGCATTCCAAATTAGTTGTAACAGCATGCAGTAGTATTCCCATTAACCCAACACACAAGAATTCCAACAGTTGAACAGCAAACATAACACATGCATATTTAGAACAACAGTGGACATTGCAACAGCATGCAGGTTTGATTGGTGGCAACAGGCCACCAAGATTGTGGTATGAACAGGGCACATGCATCAAAGTACATGCAGATATTTATAAACCAATAGGACATATGTCCCAACACAATTTTTCAGATTACACATACCCATTTAGGTGTGGAATGGCATTATTTATGACCATAAAGTAGGGTGTAAAAAAATAACTCCATTAACAACTTATATATACTTATAAGTTTACTCTACATTCCTACTGACTGCAGGTATATATCCCCTACATGTATTATTACACTAGGCAGTGTCCATTAAACTGTGAAATGGGTTTTGATAGTTGTTTATATACCTGACCTGTATCTGACATACAAACTGTTCAAGATGTAGATGTTACTGTTATGCATTTATATATTTCATTTATATTCATATATATACATATCTGGCTGTCTTCAGGTGACATTATCAGCTACATTTAAACAGACCCCTACATTTCTAGCAGCACACTGACATTTCTGGGGAACACAGTCACAAGCTACTCATGTGCCAGATTAACATGTACATGCTAGCCATGAACCAACAGTTGAGGATTGTATATATGCTTAAGAGCTACTGGCAATCCCTTCATCCACTTTATATGGACCTACCCAAGTGTGGATTGACAGCACTTAATGCAACTGTACTATTTCCATAATGCAAGGGTACAACAACATAATAAAGAAAGTGACAAGGACACAGTCCAGGAATTATACCTTTATTAATTACATTACACACTTTTGTAGCGGCTCTCTCATTCATTTCATGTTTTGGTGCATGCAGAATACTTTTATTCCAGACTTATTATACCTTTATTAATGGGTTACAACACTTTTTCACACTCTCTCACTTATTTTATAGCACAATACATGCAGAGACTTTATTCAAGACTTATTAGACCTTTATTAATGGGTTACAATACTCTTTTTCAGGCTCTCTCACTTATCTTTTATAATAATACATGCAGAATAATTACTAACCTGCCTGGTGGTGCAGCCTTAGCAGCCTATCTGCATAAGCTTGCCGATTCACAGCACAGACACCTGCAGCTGTGAAGTAAATGAAGGGATATTGAGACATACCTATCCATAATACAGACTACAATAGCATTTCTTACATACTTCATTCCATGGCTACCTACTCAGTAGTGGGGCATCTTCCATGTCACAGGCCTCCTGTATCCATTGGTTCAGTTGATCCTGCTTCCGTCTCTTCAGGTCTGCATGGTGGTGATGGACCTGCTCACCAGTCCAAGGGACACCTGTGGCACTGGTGAGATCATGAGCTAACCGTTCCAAGCCTCCGCTTTGTATTCCATCCCTTGAAACTGGCCCTGCAGGAGTCTTGACTCATGATGGTGGACAAGGAGCCAAACCATGTATTTTGACTCCTCGATGCCCCACCGTTGCGCTCAAAAGTGAGTACCTTCTCCAGCACTGGCCATTCTGACTGCAGATGGGAGCTACAACCAGTTATGGCGAGTATTCCCACCTATGCAGCTTAAATATGCCTCATTTCCTGCACTTATGTGTGATTGACCATTTTTGAAAATTATCAGCTAACAGCAAACCTGCTTAGCAATGGTTAAACTTCCATTTATAAGTATATGTATGTTAACAGTGCATGCTTATGCAAAGCTGTCATGGCTTTGTGGTTCAGTACTTTGATTATGGTGCACAGTGTCCCGGGTTCGAGCCTTGTCATTGCTTTTTATTTTACTACTGTCCAGACAGGCTAGGGGGTGTGGCTGTGTTTAGGCAACTTTGCTCAACTTTGCTCTACGTTGCTCCAAGTTGCCCAACGGTGCACTGGTTAGCGTGGTGCGCAGCTCCGCGCAAAACTATTGTGCTAGGTAAAGCGCTGCTTAGCTATGGGCAACTATATTGTGCTGGGTACAACGCTGCTTAGCTATGGGCAATTATATGTCAATATCCTTAATGCTGCTCACCTTCTTATATTTATATATATATATACACATTTTATTCACTAATACATAGGCCATTTCAATGCTTTTTACTAAAATTTCATTCATATATGTCAGGAATTATTTTATATACTAATTTAAAACATAAAATAGAAAGAGGAGTGGTGGGACTCGAACCAGGAATGCCTCCTTTTTGTGCGAAGGTTCTACCACTACGCTATTGATTAAGTTGCATAAACATTTCTTATTATGCTCTTCGATGTCGAAATTGCTAACTGTAGCTAAGCAATGGGCACACACGCGCAAACACGTGCAAATATGGGCAGCTATATTGGGAATTATAAAAAAATAAATAAAAAGTTTACATTTTACAATTACAAAGGGGTTTAGTATGCGGGGATGTGTAGTGTTTGCTATGTGTACATTTCAGCAGACTCGCTCATTGCACTTGTCATTTTCACATTTATATGGTTGCAGGGGCGTGGATATTTGGACTGCTCGGCAGTCCGACACGCCCCCCTGCAGTCTTACACGCTCCATGTTAGCCTTCCAGTTGAGTCAGCGCGCCCTCATGCATATGCATGACACGTTGACGTCATACTCTTAGACAGCCGTTTCCGTGTAAGACTTACTTAGTCTTACACGGAGGTTTAGTGAATCCCTGCCATAGTATGATTATTTTAGTTTAGTTACGTACAATGATGATGTTTCATCAGGTTAACACTTGTCCTACTTTTTGCAGGACAGTTTCTATTTGGGTACTTACATTCTGTGATTTTTTTTTTAAATTGCAAACAGCCTGAGATTTTAAGACAAACTATATCACAAGTTTCCCCTAGTAACTGCAAAAAACAATTATTTGCATCTCAGACATATTAAGAATATATTAAACTATAGAAACAACTAAAAATGCTCAAGACTTAGCTTTTATTTTTAACAAGTATTTAGGCCTTTGCAGTGGTTGTGGATATGAGGTGTCTTGCAAAACCTTGCTTTTCATAAAAACATTTGAAAAGGTGTCAGCCCTAATTTCAACACTTGCATGTAGCCGATTAACAAATGGACAAATAATAAACAATTCTTCTGACATAGCATTTTAAAAACAGTAGAAACAGCAAAAAATATGTTTATCTGTAATCAACAGCTACCTGGAAATTTGTAGATTTAGCAATATGTACATTAGATTAATACATATATATGGAGGACAAAGTAGGTATGGATTGAGAACAACCGAACAGAGGCTGGCATTGCCCTTTTATCAGAGAATGATAGGCAGGCAGTTATGCTATACAATTATGCAGAGAATATTTTTAGTGACATTAGTGTTTTAAGTTAAAAAAATTATTAATGTAGTGAAAGTGCAAACCACACTTCTGACTTGGTTCAGAGAACTTTGATCTTTTCCTTTTTTAAGACAACTGAGGGCTTTAGATGATTCAGATGTATCGAATCTTACAAGGACCTTGCCTTATTACGGTAAAGCAGCGGTATATTGTAAAAAGGAAGAGATTCAGAAACTGCCCTGGATATTTATTCCAAGACAAGAGTTTCTGAGGAAACTAAGGAACTTAATTATACATTTTATGAGACTGGTGGATGGTCACAAAAATGCTTTTGTAATAAGAAGATTAAACAAATGTGAAATGCATGTCCTTATACATTCAGTAATAACTATTGTGAATATATGAAGTACTGCATATTGTAGAGTAAATTGCATAAATGTGTTAGCTTAGGTCTGGATACAGAAATAATGAAATAAAGACAATTTAAGAAGAAGAAGTTGAGATTCTCAATATTGAACTGGAATGCTGGCAATGTGGTAATGGGTAAAAGTTATGCAGGCAAAAAAAAATCCTACTTAATGATCTGGAGTACTTCATTACTGTACTGTTCTGATAAATGAGTGGTGTAAAGAGATTAGCATTTCATAAGCCATGATTCAAGGCCAGATAAAAAAATTACATTGTTTTCATAGCAATGAACATGAGTGAATCATTCCGCCATAGTAATATGCAAAAAAAGCTACTGCAATGGCAGCCAGAAATATGATTCATAAAGTGCAGGAAAAGTGCACAATTATGGATGCATAGATGTACAAGGTTGTCACCTCACAGTAAGACGTTGTCCGGTTCGATTCTCACCTATAGCGTCTTGTGTGTGGAGACAAGCATGTATGGGCGTACTTTCATTGAAGGCTGTGCGTCAGGGCTGGCAACTCAGCACATAAAAATCTACTGCCAACCATTAGCGGACTGGAGTTCCGCTGTGGCGACCCCTAACCAGGAAAAGCCAAAAGACACAACAAGGTGCACAAGGGTGTAAATATATGTTCAAACAAGAGTGGAAATTATTGCAAATGCCACATAAAACATGTATAACTTAACATTCACATTGCGACATACTCTAGAAAATAGATGCATTGCAGCAGATGCACCCGCCATCCATATGTGATGACTGTGTGATGTCACTATACTAGTCTGCACCTTAGGGTCTGAATGTAGCATACTGGTGTCATGATAAAAGAGCAGATGGACAGGTTTTAGATGGCTGCACAGACATTGGATGAGTTATGTCATTTAGGTTAGAGCTTAAAAGTTGAATGTGAAAAAAGCAGGCCTACATCTTTAGGAGATGCCTCTGTCCATTAATAGTACAGGAAACAGTTCTGGGGTAAATTTTCTATTACCCATCTGTATACATCAAAGCTGCACTTGAATATGGACAGGGCTGAGCTTTGCTTTATGTGGATGGGGAGTCTGTTCAAGAGCAGTGGTATCCTCTGAGGTATACCTGTCCATCCAAACTGCTCTGTCGATGTTGCAGAAGATGTTTAAATCCCTGGACCAAGTATTTTGAAGCAATCTGACTTGCTGATGTGCAGTAGGTATATCAGTACTGGATCAAAGTAAGCCTTGAATGTCAGACACAGGTCCCCTGTTAGTAGTCTGTAAGATACTGAATATATTGATTAGGCACTGAAGCAATCTAAGTAGGACACATTGTTTAGGAGTTGCATTTTTTGCAAGGTATCTTTGTGGGGGTACCAGTTGTTGCATGCACCTGGACAGATACATGCCAAAGGGGGATTTACACTATATGATAGTCCTAATGAGTGCTGAGAAAAGGGGAGCAATGACATCTCTAGATCTAGATTCAATTCCTTTGTTTCTGAGCTGTGCAATATAGAATGATTTTCGAGCAATAGTGGGCACATGCTGGTCAAAGTTAGGTCACTACTCACATAAGTTCCCAAATCCTGAACAACTGAGTCAACTCTTAGGGGTGTATTCAGTGTGGTAGTTCCCTGGGGTAGATGTCTTTCCAAAAGATACAATAAAGCATTTTTGGCATTTAGGTTTAGTTCATTATTCTAGCACCAGTTACTTGTTTAGTACAAACCTTCCTGTGTGATGGTTAAGTCATTTGGGGATTCAATGACTGCTCCTAGCTTGCAGTCATCTGCAAACCTAGTCAGCCAGAGCTCTTTGATATTGGCTTTTACTTCCAAAAAATAGATGCCAAACAGGAGAGGTCCAAGCACTGTACCTGGGGGAGTTCTCTTGTGTGTGGTCTCTTTGTTGAGATAGCTTTCAGTGTTTTAATTATCTGCATCTTATCTATGAGCCAGTTGGCAGAGGTCCAAGCACTGTACCTGGGGGAGTTCACTTGTGTGTGGTCTCTTTGCTGAGATAGCTTTCCGTGTTTTAATTATCTGCATCTTATCTGTGAGCCAGTTGACAATCCAGTGAGTGATATTGAGGATTTCTCCCAGTTTATTTATCTTTCTTACTATGCCTGAGTGAGGAATTGTGTCAAAAGCTACAGTCTGCTACCATAAGCTATTCTTAGTACTTTTTGTTTAAAAATGATCATTTGTCAGCTTTTTAAATATTTATAAAAACATACATATCCATAGGTCTGGTGTTGGACAAATATGTTAATCGAAACTGTCTTCCTAAAGGTGTTATTTGTTGTTACCACCTTGTTGTTCACTAATGTGATCCAATGTCATGTACATCAGGGTTCTCAGAATACTAACAAAACCTATCAGACCTACCACAGTGGAAAATAATACCTTTATGATCTGGCTTCTCAGACTATGTTAGATGTGCCTTTTTCAGTCTTTTTTCTAAAAATAACTGTCCCTGTAAGTTGTTCAACAAGCCTAGACCTGCCAAGACAGTACTAAAGAATTTCTTATTCCAAGAACATTGCAGCCCCATTAAAGCTTTGTAGGAAAGGATGCCATAAAATCTATGTTCTCATGTATTACAAAAATGTCTGTGCATGATTATATTTTTTTTTGTTCCACTTTTCATCGACTGAGTTTTTCTGTCTGCTGCAGTCTCTTTTTACTGAAATTCTTCCCCCCTGACTACCATATCATACGGAATGACAGACCAAATATGAAAGGAGGAGGGGTAGCCATAATTTACTCTTCTTCTCTAACAGTCATTCCATACACTAACCCCATTCCTAAATTCTCTCCTGCTGAACTATCCATAGCCTTCCTAAAAATCAACAAACATAAATCTTTGTGTAGCTGCCATCTACATTCCCCCTGGTGATAACATCCCCATCCTTGAAGACATTCTCTCATGGTTTTCTTCCAACATCAGAAAAGAGGGATTCATCCTTGGTGATGTAAACATCAACTGGGACACCAGCCCTTCACAATTTCTGAGCCAAACAATTAATCTCTTTAACTTCTCCCAGCTAATAAACTACCCTACCAGACCAGTAAAGACAGCTCCTCTGGCACTACACTAGCTTGTATCTTAACAACTCATCCCAACCTAATCTCCTACAGCAGAATTATATCCAATCCCCTTAGCGACCATCTATCAGCCTATCCCTTCTGGTGTGCCTCTTCTGTCCAAACACATCAGTACATTCATACTCATAATCTCACCAACTTCAATCCACAGACATTTTCTGATTGCTGAAAAAAGTGAATTGGGCTCCCTTGAAGGCTCTGCCTCTGGACACTGAAACTAATTACTTCAACAAAACCTTCCTAGACTTACTAAGCCTAGCCCCTCTTAGAACAAAAAGAATAAAAGCCAAAACCATTCCCTAGCTATGTAAAGAAACCAGAAAACTAATGCACATCAGAGACAAATGTTGGAAGCAATACCAAAAAACTAAATTAACAAACTCTCTAACTGAATTCAAACAACTCAGCAACTCAGTGAAGAAACTAATAAATAAAGACCGTAAGACTTATTACTCCAAACTCCAATCAGAATATAATTCTAACCCCAAAAAGTTCTAAAAATGCATTTCCTCCCTTTTAAACACTGGTAGAAAAGACAATCCATGGCGTAACCCAAACCCCCCAGACCATGAAATCACATCTAATTTCAACACCTTTTTTGTTGACTGCATAGCCAAACTAACCGCAAACTTTCCCATCTTCTCTCCCTCTCATAGTTCCCCATCCACTGCTTTTCCCCTCTAAAACTCCACCTTTCAGTCTTAAATCTATCCCCATCAGCAGCATAAAAAACTCCTCCGTAAACTAAAGCCTTGCTCCTACGCTCCTGATAATCTGCCTTCATCCTTCCTTAAGATGGCTGCAGACAGCATTTCCCT
The DNA here is from genome assembly GCF_019279795.1 of Protopterus annectens. Classification (NCBI taxonomy): domain Eukaryota; kingdom Metazoa; phylum Chordata; order Ceratodontiformes; family Protopteridae; genus Protopterus; species Protopterus annectens. The sequence continues at coordinate 347,595,068 of NC_056733.1, read as the reverse complement.
CCCCATTTCCATTCTTACCAACAGGTCCATCCAAGAAGCCTATGTCCCCTCACTCTGGAAGAAAGATTTTGTCACCCCTCTCCACAAAGGTGGCAATAACACAGACACTACTAACTTCAGTCCTATAGCTATACTCTCACCTCTTTCTAAAATCCATGAAAAAATGCATTCATCACCAATTCTTGCAATACCTAACACACAATCATCTTCTTACCCCAACACAACATGGTTTCAGGCCTGGCCGCACTACTGCCACTGCTCTTCTGTCCTTCCTTTATACCATTAATAGTGCTCGAGACTCTAAGAAAATTATATCCACCCTTTACTTAAATCTCTCCAAAATATTTGACACCGTCTCACATCCTCTACTCTTATCTCAACTTTCCTCCCTCAATTTGTCTCCTTCCTCCATTGCCTGGTTTACAAGCTATCTTTCCAATAGACAACAAGCTGTTAAATGGAAAAATTCCACTTCATCCTTTCTCAACAATACCTCTGGCATCCCCCAGTGCTGTATTCTCGACCCCTTACTTTTCAATATTTTCATTAATAACTTTCACAAATCCATAGATAATGCTACATTGATTATGCTGATGATTCCACATCATCTGTACAACAAACTCTCCTTCTGAACTCCTTCAAAAACCCAAACAGCCTTCTCCAATATCAAAACTTGGATACTAAACAACCATCTCGCTCGCAGTGCTAACAAAACAAAAATCATGATATTCTCTCCTTCGAGAAATTTCACCATAAACAAAATCTCATTTAAAATAAAAAGCCACAATACACACTCTAATTGATATTGTACCTCACACAAAACTACTCGGAGTCACCATCGATGAACATTTAAAATTTGATATCCATATCCAAAATAATATTAAAAAAAAACACCAAAAACTAGTTCTGCTGTATAGACAAAATTGCCGTCTAAATACTTCTACCAGACAAACTCAAGCCTCCTCCTACATGCTTCCCGTTCTTATGCATGGTGCTCCTCTATTTACTCATCTCCAGCTTAGCCTAAAAAACAAACTGGAAGCCTACTATAACAAAGTCTGTAAATTTGCTACAGGGTCCAAATACTCTACCCATCACTGCCATTCCCTCCACTCCCTAAACTGGCTTGAGCATCCTAATTACCTGAAATTCATACAGCTCACCACTGCTCACAAACTCATATCCCAACCCTCCATCTGCCCCTCTCTTTCATCTATCTTACCTCCTTACCTCATCAGTCATACTCTTAGATCTGAAAACCAAAACCTCCTCAAAATCTATAAACCCCTTTGCCCTCTTGGCCAATTACTTCTATCACACTCCTTAGCTAAACTATGGAATTCTCTCCCCCCTCCTCTACTGTACTCACATCCACTCTAATTTCAAATCTCTCCTCCATTCTTACCTTACCTCAGACTGGGACTGTTCCTTCTCCCTTCCCACCTAAATTACACTGTCATCTCCCATCCCACCTAAATTACACTGTCATCTCTTTCAAACTTCCTATCACTAACATTATTGTTAGAACAAACACTAAACTTGTATAAACACTTTATGACTTGTACTTTTAATTATATTATCTGTATTACTTTTGACTTTCTTTATTTTAACATTTGTGTTCTTTTAACATATACACCCTGATTTTGTATTTTAAATTGCATATTTATTTATACATATGTTACATTCTGTTAACTGCTTTTGGAGCTATTCTCCCCGGGCATTCACTGAAAATGGGCTCCGCTTGGCCCAATAGACTTTCCTGATCATTAGACTGGAAATAAATAAATAAATAAGTAAATACAGACATATATACATACATACAGTTTTACAAAGAAGAATGCACCAAAATAGGCCATGTTTATGATCTAATTAATTAATTTTTATCTGCATTCTTACTTCCTCTTGCTATTGTTTCTTTGAATTATAACATTAGGATGAGGTTTGTCCTCTGCACATATATTTTTAGGGGCCATTCCACATCATTGTTTTCTTGCCTGTGCATACATGTCCACTCTCTGTAATGATGACAACTGCTCTGTTATCTGTTCTACTGAGAAAATGGCCTCTGCCTCATTGCATTCCCTCTGCATGTTCTTTGGCATAACAGAAAACTTCTATGACTGAGCTATTTTTGTCTTTGTAAAAGCTCAGTTGAGTTGTCTGTTATTTTGCTGTATTGGTTTACTCTACTTTGGACCTGTGGTTCCTTTGTACAATAGAGCCTATGGGATGCCACGATTGCTTGACCACTTCAAAGACATTTGTGAACTGAATACATGTTGAAATCTCTGAAGCAATACATGGCATCCTTAAAGGTTCACCAGCATGACAAAGCTTCAAATAATTTAGATCCTAATCATTCAAGCAACTGCAATCCATGCACCTCTGGAACCAGCCATTTTAATCAGTTCATGGTTATGACAGTGAGAATCTATGGATTATCCTTACTTTTCCTGATTATCCATTCAGAATAAAGCAGTTTTATTAACTCCTGAGGGCTGGTTTGCGTAGGAAAACCTGAACCTTGGTTTATGACCCTACTACTCTTTGATTTAATAGTGGTCCTTTATATTGCAATGATGATGAAGCAAATGTTGCACAACATATTCTGAAATATTTCTATACTGATCTGTAGAGAAAATGAGGAGAGGGAGTCTAACAAGTTGGCCTAGCCATTCTAGTCAACAAAACAGACAAAATAATTTTTTTTCTGAATTTTTTATTTTTATTTTTTTGAATCTATGATGAATTGATAAAGTGCTGCCTTTTATTTTAGATGATATTTCAAATGCTCATTTTATAATGAATATATCGATGCTCTTGCTGCAGACTGATTACTTTTACATACACTTTTGGGATCTGACAGGCCAGGTCTACCTCACTGACTATGATAAGAGATGTTGACCTCAGCTGTTCCTTAGATGTGTACTATTCCAGACACATGGACTGAAGATAGTGGAATGCCAAAAACATTCTTTTCACTTTTTATATCTTAGATTGCTGAACAATACCTATTGTCTTGCTCCATGGTTTTAAGAAACCTTAGCAGATGTTTTATCATATTCACTGAAGCACCAGATTATGTTACTACCTGTGTCAACAATTTGACAACGACTATGTTAATACACCCCTGCCAGAGGTGTGATACGATGTACTACATGTACAAGGCGAAGAGTTCTCAATCTGCAGGCAGTAAATCCTCAAAAAACCCATTTCTGGGGTGACTTAAATGTATCATAGCACTGTAAAAAGTAATCATATCATTGAATATACTGCATAAATACATACATACATGCATACATATTTATTAGCTTGATTTTATGTAATGAAATGTTCTAAAACAGACTTATCTGAGAAATGAAAGCAGACTTGTTGAATCTCTTTAAACTAAAGTTTCTCATGGCAGTTCATTTGTTCACCAGTCCTGAAATGCTTATGCTACACAATATGTGGCTGCTGACATATTGAGAAGCGTATCTTTCCACAAATGCAGTGTCCTTACAGATAGTTATATTAGTAAGAAAAATACAGGAGGTACTACCAAATGTCATGGTAGTGGGGAGCAGGCACCCTCCCACATAACCTAACTTCTTTTTTTTTTTTGGTTATTAATTACCATTTTACATTATTTTGTTTATTGAACAACTTCCATTATGGAAAGTTATGAGTGACAGGGCTTCATCTTAAACTTCACACGTGTGGAACTAAACTTTGATTATCTTTTGCTTGTTCTTACCTGCAGTCTTTGGTGTAATTCTGTTAAACAATATTCATTTGCAAAATGGATGACTGAGTGACTCAGTTAACCAGACAATGCCCCTTAATCTCCTTGAAATATAAGTACTCCAGCCTAGTGAGTTAGACTGGTTAACAAGAGTATGGTAAACAAGCAATAAATACTCGATGATAAACAAATAATACTTGATCTTCAAGTATCCTAGTTATGGGATAATAAAGAAAAAACAGTTGATTTTTCATCACCTGCAAAATTATGTTACATTGTACTAAATTGCTACCACTCATTTATTCTATCTGTATAGTACAGGCTATTCATTATGCCCCATAACAGACAGCAAGTAAAGTGCATACCCACAGATTATTACTTGGATGACTATTCTAACAGTGAGATTTAGTTTCATTGTGCATTAAAATAGTGTTCCCTTTTTACTATCACAGCTTCTGACTGACTTGCAAGTAATGTTATAAGTGATAAAGTAAAGTGTGAATCAGACTGAATTATATGTGGGAGGAAATACACAGAAAGCAATACTGAAGTTAAGTAAGAGGCTATATTTGTAAGATTAGATTATAGAAAGACATAAGATATCCCGTCTTTCACAGATTTTTTACAGCAAGCCTTTAAATAACATTTTGACTCACTCTTTTATCCATTCTATATCACAGGCAGTCCTGTTACAAGATTTCTTAAAGCTGTTTTAACTCACATTAATGGGTTTTCTTGTGCAGACCTTCTTGACAGTAGTTTTATTGAATGGGCATAGCATAAAACTGTCAGCTTAGAGAAAAAGATATGGGAAAGACTATAGCTGACACTTTCTTACATTACATTTAAGTGCAAATAATAAGTATGTTACCATATTATGATTTGATTTCAAGAAGCAAAATGATATTTGTGGTTTTAGTGAAATCTATGATAATAACAATAGTAATAATTATTATAATTCAGCTATATGTCTGATTAAAATGCAAGGCAATTCAGTTTTATGACAACAATTGAAGTATTTCACTTATTTAGCTCATGCACCCAAAGCTAAATCATTAATTACTCTCAGCTGGAAATTTAATTTAATACTTTAAAATTATTAAAGTAAACAAATACTGATGCATATAGACAATATAAGTATACAAAACAGCTTCAAAAATATGAAATTCCAAACATTAATAACACTTCCATTTTGTGAGTTTAAACATACTTGCAGAAAACATCTCTTTTCTGCAGATGAACTTACATGATTGCTGACCCATAATTAAAGATTTCAGTGTGCCTGAATAATTGTATTTGTAGTCAAAGCTAGTATTAGTATCTTACTTTAATATTATCCCATACTTCAGCCAGCACTGCCTCCTGCATATTAAAGTAACATTGTAATCATACTGCATAATTCCATAAGGTACTGCTAACTATGGCACTGATACCAATTATTTACTTTATTTGTCTGAATGCACAACATACATCTGCAGTAATTAGATAAAGCCAATGGAGGAGTGTTTCTCTTAATGCTAGGTGACATTATTCAGCATTAGCTAACACAAATTATATTGCTTCCTTATTACATATGTAAGGATAAATTGCTATATTGTGCGGTTATTCCTATTATAATAATGACTATAGCATATGCAGCATTGTTAGACTGGCAAGCTAGATCTTCTTCTTTTGGCTTTTCCCGGTTAGGGATCACCACAGAGGATGACCTGTCCACTCATGATTGACAGTGGAGTTTTACAGTGTCGAGTTGGCAGCCCAGTGCCCAACCTTCCACGGAAGACACACACACACACACACACACACACACACACACACACACACACACACACACGCATGCACACACTCATGCCTAGGGCCGAGTATCCAATCTACCTACAACATGTCTTTGGGATGTGGGAGAAAACCGGAGCACCCGGAGGAAACCCACGTGACCACAGGGAGGATATGCAGACTCCGCACAGAAAGCACCCTAGCCAAGGATCGAATCAGAGCACCTCTTGCTGTGAGGCGGCAATGCTAACCATTGCACCACCGTGGCCACCCACTGGCAAGCTTGATCATGCTCATAAAAACAATTACATAACAATGGGTATTTTATTATAATGTGTTTAACTTTTTTAATGAAATGGTTGCTGTTTTATTTCTAATTAGATTAGCAGTATTTCTGCAGTATAAATGTAGTTTGATAATGTAGTCACATGCAGACCAGACCTATTAATTCATCTAAATTATCTAGCTCAAATAAGAAATTAGAAATAAAGAAAGTGGAAAGTAATACTGCAGCCTGTTTCTCAGTACTAGAACCTCCCTAGCATGTGATCCAATGCCCAAACTCCCATTTGCAGGTGTAGAACCAAAAAAAAAGCTAGTGAATTATATATGAAACAAAATGAATGTTCCACACCTCTATTTACCCTTAAATGATTATGAAGTTCTTTCTGGGATATGAATGCTTGTTTAAATCATAAGACCAAAATCATTTTTCAGCTAATCTCAGAATGGCTTAGTATGTAAGTGTTCAAATATTGCTCATTTATTAAAATGGCATCTGGGCTGTTGAATTTGTCCTGTCCTAGAATATTTGTTTCTGTGCCTATAAAAATTATCTCCTGTCTCTGTGATATCCCAGTTTGTAGACCATATAGCCCAATTATTCCCAGTGTTTTTGTGGATCTGAGTAATTAAAATAAATATAGTTGAATGCAGTATTTCAATACACTTTCTATTCTACAGACAAGATAAGGGACTATCTTATTACAAATGGTGTCCACTAGTTCTTGTAGGATATTTTATAAACCACTTCAGTACAAACAGAACAATAAAACGTGAGTATATGCCCTTCTTATTTGAAATACTTCTACTATCTCTTGTTACCAACCATGCACATATTTTATTATGTAAATGATTTTGAATATTACCAAAATACACTGTAGATAGTTTTAAAAGTTATAAACAGCATAGAGGAAAGTTGCAGCAGTTTGGAAAATTGCACCATAACAGATGCAAGATGCAACTTGTGATATTTACATACTGTTAACTTTGCTAAAATTCTTATTGAGTTTAGATCCCTCATCATGGTAGAATAGCCACTGTTCTGACAATTTATTAAATGACCTGATAACAAAATTATACTGACTACATGTTATATTTTTAATGTATGAAAATTAGTTTTCTGTTTAGCAGGTTGTCATGATAGTTTTTACACTTTAGTATGTTGCCACCTGTCCCACTTTGCGAGGGACAGTCCCGCTTTGGGCAGCTGTGTCCTGCAAAAAAATTGTAAAAATGGCAAATGTCCTGAGATTGTAGGACAAAATTATTTCCTATATTTTATGTAATAGCTGCATAAAACAGTTATTCTGTATCTGAAACACCTAAATGTTATAAGAAACAGAATAAGCAACTAAAATGCTACAAGAATAAGCTTTTATTTAGGCAAAAAATTGAAGTTCTGTCCTTTGTACTGGCCGTGGGTATGTGTCACCCTGCAAAATCTGACATTTGTACCAAAAATGTCCCACTTTGCCCATTTGAAAAGGTTTCAACCCTAATCACACAATAACAACAGCAATTCATTCCACCAGTGCGGTGCAATTTCTTACACTTCATTTCCTTTATAAACAATACTTTGAACTTCGTTTTTGACATCCTTATGTTAAGATATTTTGCCTGTTGCAGCAGCTAAGATTTGTTGACTGGTAAAGTCTGACTAGGAAGCCTACATTCAGCAGAGACCCAGGGAGAAACTCTCCAGATGCATGTGTTTGGAATGTGGGAGGAAGCCTACGCAAATGCAGGGAGGACATAGAAACTCTACACAGAAGGGACCGCAGCCAAGAATCAAACCAGAGAACCTCTTGCTCTGAGGTGACAATGTTAACCTCTGCACTGCTGCACTACCAAACTGGAGAAGTTATGCTTTATAATGTGGGATGTCTCTAAATCACAATACATACATTGGCAAAGTTACTGCCACACCTGTCTCATAGTTGTTGCACCCAGTGAAAACAATTTTCTCTCTCACTTAGGGAATGACACTAGATTAAAATCTGCAGTAAGTGATTTTGTTTCAAAGTATCAAATTGAAACTTCTTCAGATATAGAAACTTGTTTACTGAATGCCACACACACACACACACACACACACACACACACACACACACACACACACACACACACACACACAAAAAAAGACCCCCCACATGCAGACCTACCTACAGGCAGTTCTGAAGATCACCAGTTTACTTACACTGCATGCACCAAAACAAAAAGAAAAAAAATTACAACTACACAGGAAAGAAGTGTAGACTAAAATTAGACCAAGCAAACAAAGGAACTGGAGAACTGAGCACTGTGTGGCAACAGTGTTAATGCATGCAATTATTCCACCCTGACACTGAAAAATGGAATGGCGTACTTTATGAACTGAGCATGATTTGCAAGTATTAGTTTAATATTTTTACTGTCAATTGCATTCACTTTGCAGAAGTTGTTAGTCAACTATCTCCCATTCTTTATCCTTTTTATTGCAGTCATCTGTTCAAGGCTAACTAAATTCACAAAATTAAACAAAGTTGGCAAATGAAATATTTCTGAGTACAGTGTCTCAAGTGAGTGCACCTATCCACATGTACAAACTCCCAAGGGCATTCTTATAAGTAAACCATGTATTTTGGTATAACTAATGACTAGACTGTCATGAATAGGTGAAAATGTCCACTTTTCTTTTCAATAGAGAATGTTGTAACACATCGGTTTTCAGCATTAAAACGAAAATTATCAAACTTTACTACCATACCCCAGAACTGTTAAGTGCAAAATTTAATAAAGTTAAATGTGCCAAAACACACAGTTTGTAAAAATACTGCTCTGGGAGTATAACTTTGAAACATGGGGTGGTTCTGTTCATCAAACTTTCTATAAATCTTAAATAAGACTGCAGTTTGCATTATCTCATTCTCTGCTCTTATTACTAAAGCATGCTGCTAATTAATTTAATTAGCTGCATTTCTGAACAAAGCATTTTGTGAAGTAAATGATTAATTCAGCTCAGGCAGATTATATTTTAGGAACATTTAATTTAGCAATCATAACAAATGCTAATCAAATATGATTTATCATGAATGGTCAGACTTCAATATGTGAAAACCTATGTAAAACAGTTGAGTGTTAGAACAGGGATTTTAAAATGTGAATGCAGTGAAACATGCAGAAATGTGATGGGAAAAGAGGGATATATCCTGATCACAAAAGGGAACATGGAAACAAAACAGTTACATAATACACAGAGTCTATTGATTATTATCCAAAAATGGAAATTAAAAAAAAAACTACAAAGTGCTTGTGTAGTGCATAACCCAACCATAACAGTGCTTTCAGAAGTGTGTAACTTTAATTACTTTATGCATTTAACTATTTTGGTCTTTAGACACATGATCATGTTAGTTTTGTCATCAATCCTCAGGCAAGAGTATAATATACAAAAAATAACATTACTGTTCCTCTTAAGGTACATTTAGTGTGATAAAAACAGGAAAATATGATGAAGCAGATAAACACCACCTCTTCAACCACCACATTCCAGAAGAAAACACTTCTATGTATAGCTACAGGGACCACAATGTACAAAGATACTTAAGACTGGCAATGGACTGTGTTAAGACATGACTCAAATTCCAGTCACATCTGAGATTCCTTGCTCCTGGTACAACAAGCACTGCTTTTATGGACTGGTGTATGCTTCATAAATATTGATTAGACTTAGTAAGTTCAAAACATACCAAAAGATATTGGAGTCTGGCATGCTAACCTAATGACAAAATCACTGAGCTAGTGTGCTTAAAAATTATTTTTTGGGGGGAGATTTGCCTCTCTCACATGATGGTATGGTAAGTCTTGTATATAAAGGCATGTGAGATATACAGGATCTAAATACCAGATGATCTATAAGTAATTAGCAACCATGTAGGAAGCATATTGCTCATAGTGCCCTTTTGACATCATGTGACAATTCAGATGCTTTAAAATTACCCTTAAATGTGCCTATATGTTATTTATATTATTAATAAAGCTGTAGTGTTAAAGCTTAGGATTAGCTTTACAGATCATATCTTATGCATGAGTTTTCTTTTTATTGATATGTTCTGCAAATTTCATTTATAGTTTTAGTTTCTAACAAACTAAGTAAACTACCATAATCCCTTCCTCAAAAGGCAATAATGGAACTTTTTGTTAGAGCTCTACAATATAAAATGGATGGTGATATTGTATGCTGAGTTTGGAGTAGTACAAATCCTTACATACTATTTTGGGATCCCCACACACGAGGAAAACTAAACAACAATCTCTTATTTTTGAAATAGCATTTGACCATCATATCAGGTTAAGGACTTCATGTAGACATTTTGACCCAACATAATTATATAGAGGCAGCAGAAGATGACTGATGGAATCACAAATCTAGCCAGTAAATTTGATAAAGTCTCCCAGGATAAGTCTCTGATAAGACCTAACTTATAGTTTTCTCTAAATGTCTTTTGGACAAAGTTGCTAGCTCCTGACCCTCATATAAAACCACTTGGGAGTATCAATGAGTCTTTCAACAATAACAATATTACTAGGGACACTGGAGGAACTCACCTAGCAACCCTCTTCCAGGAATACCTGATTTACAATTCTTCCTCTGAGATTTTAATCTTCTTACCTACACTGACCTTCTTGGTTTCTATCTATCTGATTCCTTACCAACTTTAAATAAAGAGCTTAATTTCTTTAATTTCACATTTCTGAAAATCAGTAATAATAATAATGTCATTTAAGATGACAGTTTCAAGAGATTTAATGATAGATAGGTAAACCATAATTTATAAAAACAGAAAAAGAAGCTCTGCAGAGAGAGACTGCATGATTCCTCGTATTGCATTTGTTGCATTGTTGACCAAAAGCTAAACATTTTCCATTTTAGATTCATGACTTCCACCACAATTGCGACAGCTGACAATGAAACTAGGTTGGGGCGCATGCTTTGAGTTTGCTGACTCACTCTTGTACTTCACCGAGACTGTGTGAACTCTAGAATTTGCTGGAAAGCTCTGGGATTTACCAGTCAGTGCTGCAGGGAGTACAGTTGTTGTCATATGCTTGGGCCTGCTTCTCTTAACTATGTACTACATACTATCAACATGAGCTTTATCACTGTGCCTTCTAGAACTATTTTCATTTGTAAGCATATTTGTGTGTTTTTCTGTGAGCTCATATATCTGACAAATCTCAATGGCCTTAGTCAAAGTTAAATCACTGTCACAAAGCAAAATCTTTCTCACAGCGTCATCTTTAATACCACACACAAGTCTGTCTTTTATCAACTCATCCCTTAAATCAACAAATATGCACGTTTTAGGTTTGTTTCTGAAGTCAGTTATATATGCTGCAAAGTTTCACCAGGCTTTTGATTCCTTGTGTAAAATAAGTACCTTTCCATTGTAACATTTGTCTAGAGGTTACACATTTCTCTAAATTTACATTTTTTGCACTCTGGGTCTTCCCTTGACTCAGCCGGTACAGCAATATGATGTTTTTCCTCCCTTGTATATAGATAGCAGGTGCATACACAAATAAATGTTCCCTTTATGTAGCTTCTAATGTAGCTAAATTAAGTAGAATGAATGCCTTTGGACGGTCATCTTGATCAGAAAATGCAGACTGTATGAAAATGTCATACTCCTGCTCAAACACTCTCTAGTTCTCAGCAATATTATTGTCAAACACAAGTGCACTGGGTTTTTGAAATCCGTCTGCCATGCCCACATATGCATACATCTCCTAAGCCTGTTTTACCAAATTGTTTTCATAATTCCTTCATATGTGCCCAAACTACTGTAATCTGTACTCTTTGACCCTCTCTACATGAAGAGTTACTTTGGCCTCTATTCCGATGTTCTCATTTCTTCACCTGTCCCACAGTTTGCATCCCATTACCAATCTCAGACACCTCATTTGCACTACCTCAGGATTTGTCACCTGCTTTGCCGGTTTCTGTGCCATGCTCAAGCACTGTCTGCTACACTGTTTAGTACACTTGACATTTCAGCTCCTTTGGCATTCTTGTATCACACAGTACTCATGACATTATGTGCCAGCTGGCTGCAACATCTCTGCTTTTGTCTTTGATCTCATCATTCAGACTTCTCATCTACTCAACCACACCTCCCAGATAGTAGAAACATTAACCTGTTTCCCTGTTTTCCTTTCTATGCCAATTTTTGGCTTCTTCTGATTTCCCACATTTGCTGCCATGACGGCTGTCTTGTCTGTGCTAAGTTTAATCACTTGTGTCTTCAGTTCCACATTCCAGTCCCTTTTTATTTGCTGAGGTTCATGTTCAGACTCTTCTTGGAATATCACACTATTTGCATACAGTAGCTTTGTTGTAGTCAAATCACCACTATGAGAAGTAATGGGTGCAGACTGAACCATGATGCATACCCTCTCCCACTGGAAACCCAACTGCTCATGCTTATGTTGTGTCCTTCTACATAGCCTGGAATGATTCTACTAATGTTTCTGGAATTTTGATTCATTGCTGGACTGCCCAGCTCAACTTTCTCCTCCAAGTCTAAGAAGGCCTAGTTTGACTCTTTCCTCATCTCGTTCAGTGTCCAATGTTTTAAGTAATAGAATTAAAGAACATCTTTATTCTATAAAACTAAAGAAACCAACAGTGCATTATTTAAACATACTTGTGTTTGCAATATCTATAAGATTTTTTTTATTTTTTGTATTTACTTGATCAGGTTTTAGAAGATTTAAGAAGTGGTGATTTTAAAAATAGGATAGGGATAAAAGAAACAGAGTGGCAAATAAAACTTACAGCAGATGTGTTTCCAGGTTTAAATGAAACCATACACCAAATGTGATCATTGAAGGTGAATTGCCGTGGTGCCAGATCACTGTTGCTGTATTAAAAAAGAAGTTGCTGCTGGTATTGCTGGTGTAATTGGTATTTTTCTTAAATGAAACCATAACTAAGAAATGTTTTTTTTTTTTTTAAGGCAGAAGGCTAAAGGATATGAAATAATATACTATGTGGTTATTTAATATTGTATTGTGTCTTTAAGATTTTTACTTGATTAACTGATGATTGTTTAGGTGTATATATATATATATATATATATATATATATATATATATATATATATAAAAAAATAGTGTTTTTAAAGAGGATGTATTTCTGATGAAGTCTGTGTTTGATAAAAGCAGTGAATTAAAACAGTTTAAGCTAAAACAGTTGGCTCGTCCTTGTGCTGTTTTGTAGTATTTTTTTACTTTTAGTCACTGAGCTACTACATATCTTTTTTTTTGTCTTTCTTTCATTGTGTGTTTTTTTACAAGGAAGACCAATGACTTATGCTAGTGGTGATGAGCTGTTCAATTTGACTATTCACCCTACTCCTGAAAGTCAAGAGAGAATGTTTCAGAACCTACAAATGGTATGTGCAAAAATCATTAAACTCCTTGGCTGGACAGATGAGTGAAATCAAAAACAAAAACAGAAAACAGGTTTATAAAGATAACCTTACCATCCACAATAATGGTGAAGATGAACTGACCATTACTAATGAGAATCATAGTTCTCCTTTTGAACGTGCTGAGAATTTTTTTTTCAATATGTGTCTACGATTCTACATAGTAAATATAATCCATTCAATGAGACTGTTAATTTTCAACCTGGCCTTGTTAAGAAAAAAAGCTTAGAAGCAGTCATATTGGGTTGGAAAGGAATTTGAAAAGATATTGAGATGTTTCCTTAGAAAATATGTATATTGAACATTGCACTGGGCTTGGTATTGTTCATAAAGGGTTATGTTTTTACAAATTCTCAAATGGAATTATATCTACTGACTATTTTTAACATGAATTGGTGGAATTTCTTAACAAGGCTGGACTGGAATTTCTGAAAATGCTCATTACAAATACAACAAAGCTATTGGGCAACTAAAAGCCAGTATTGTTAAAACAGATGACTGCATCAATAATTTGCTTAAGTGGGTATCTGACAGGTTCTGTGAATATGACAATATCTTTTCCATGGTTTGTAGGTTTGAAAAGACTGTTATAATCCATAAACAAAAGTAAATTTTAACGGACAAGGTGTCCTATGAGGCAAAGATAGCATATCCCTTTATTGATGAAAAAAAAATTCACTCAATGCTAAAAACGGTCCCTATTCCAGGGGTTTATCGAAGATAGATTCTGAAGTAAAAGAAAGTACTGTCCCTTTAAATAAAGAAAGGCCATTGAGCAGAAATGATGTCAACAACTTAGACTGGTTAGAGAAGGTGCAGGCAAGAGAAGAAGAGAGCATTACTACATTTGTGAACTCAAATGGAGATATATATGAACTACCACTATATCCCCCTGGTTTAATTCCTTGTATGGTAATTATGTGGATGATATGTCAAAAAAATCATTGCATGGAAAAAAAAACAGCCATGAACAAAAAGAGGGACATTTAAATGTACGTTTAATGAATTGTTCTTCTAAAATATTTAATTTAACCTAGTATGAAAGAACCAAACAACTGTATATCCAAATACACAAAAGAACCAAACTGCAGCAGGATTCAGCATTTTAATGATAAAAACAATTGCCTGCACATTAATAATAGTCTGTTAAAAACTGTTAAAAAATACAAAGGATAAGTGCTTTCATTTGCAGTATATAACATTCTTCAGATCCATTTTAAAATCACCATGTGAAGGTGCTTTCATAAGTAAAATTCTGCTGCAGTTTGGTTTGTTTGTGTAGTTTAACCCAGTATGAATTTACAAGCATTCAACTCAAATTGTTGGGTCTGTGTTAAATTTTGAACTTAATTATAGAGCGAATGTGACTAAGATGTTATTGGAGATGAAATTTTACACCAAGAAACTGCATTTGAAATATTTGTTACAAGAAGTAAAGTTTATTAATAATTTGAGTAGACCATCTGTTTTTAATCCTGCCTTACAAGACACTTTAAAAAAGTGTTTGAAAAATGTTGTGAAAGGGATATTTGCAAAATACTGGTTTATAGTAGTGATTATCATTATTACAATTTAAACTACAAAGAAAGAAAAGGACTTAAAGAACTAACAAACAAAGATGAATTAAGATTTATGAAAGCAGACAAGGGGGTAGTTATTATGAACAGAGACACCTATATAACGGCTATGGAGACTATGATAAAAAATACAGAAAAATATTCTATAATTTCTTTGAACAGTATACATAGAAGTTATAAATTTATTTATGCTTGTCTTTTTGATTTTTTTGAATAATTATATCAATTATGAGCTATACATTTTTTCAGTTGCAGAAAATCCTAAAATAGAGATGTTGTTTGGAATTCCCAAAATTCATAAAAGCTTAATACAACCCCCCCCCCCCTATTAGACCTAAAGTTTTGGCACCTAACAGTGTCACTGAAGATATTTTATTATTTTTGGATACAATTATGAGCCCATTAGTAATGTTACTGAAGGTATTTTACTATTTTTGGATACAATTATGAGCCCATTAGTTCAAAAACTACCTTCCCATATAAGATATTTTTGGGATTTTTTAAATCAAATATAGGAATTTAACCAACTATATAGTTCTGATAATCTGGATGTCCAGATTTGGTTACTGTAGACACACTGTCACTATTTAGCAGTATTCCACAAGGAATGGGCATTGAGTACATTAGACTGTTTTTAGGGAAAAACACAGAAAAGTCTAATAATCAAATTAACTTATATTCTTCCCTTTTAGAAATTATGTTAGATATCATGTTTTTCTTTTTAATGGGAAATATTATAAAGAAGTAAAAGGAGGAGCTATGGGATCTGCGGTGGCTCCAGCTTTTGCCAACTTAGTTTTAGGGTGGTGGGAAAGTAAATTTCTCCCTTTTAATAGATTTTCTGACAAGAGTATTTATTACAAAAGGTTTGTTGAGGATTTGTGTTTTATATTGTGTGGAAACATTGATGAATGTGAGCAGTTTTTAGAGGAACTCAACAAACAATCAGATTTCTTTTCTTTTTTTACATTAGGATACATAGGTACGAAGATTCATTTTCTTAATATTACCTTAGAATGGGACAGAGTCAGTAATATTTTTGACAGTAACATCTATCGCAAAGAAATGTTTTCCAATGGATGTTTGTATTACAGTAGCAATCATCCAACATTTATTAAAAAGAATATTCCAAGGGGTCAGTATATAAGAGCTTTTAGGATGATTACTAGGGAACATGAATTTGTCAAGGAAGTAGAATTTATTATATAATTATTTCTAGAGAGAGGTTATAATAAAGAACATTTGTTAGACAGTGCTAAAGAAGTAATTCTGAAAAGGAATACTCATTTTACACCTATTTTGGTTGGGTTCCTATTAGAAGACCGAAGACGCATTCTTTCAAATGCATCTTGGTCTAACATAAAAGACTGAAATGACAAAATATCAAAGCGGCTTTTAAACGAATTCTTTCACTGGGAAAGAAATTGCTTGGCTGCTTCATTACTCTGCCATTTCCAGCACTGTAGTGTGGTCTCAGAGTTGGTATATTTAAGTAGGAGGGTGTGGGGGGGGGTCGAAGCCCCCCACTTAATGTAATGTTTAAAGTGTTTTGTTTTTTATTTATTTTTTTGTTGAAACAGCGATTTTTTTTTCCCTTGGAAAAAAAATCGCTGTTCTGACAGTTCGACATTGTAAGTTTTCACTTACATAGGGTCGATTAATCACAGTTCGCTTTTTTAAGTATTCGGTGATCTAATATAGATCCTTTTGGTTAAGCTTTTTTTAGAAAATTAAACATGAAGGCAATTTAATAATAGAACACCAGCTTGTTGTCTTGATGTGTCTATCGACAGCTTCAGTGTATGAAGAACCATCTGTAATAACTGGAAAATAGTAGAAATAAATAGTGAATTATTCAAAGTGGTCTTTCTGCTACTCTTATTAATCAGCATTTCCAGCATTTTCACTCAGTGTGGCAGAACTACTATGGCAGAATCTTATGCCAGCCATGACTGCTTTTGATATAACTCCAAGAATTCAGACAGCTGTCACTCTGCAAAAAACAGAAACAGAATAGAACCTGGGAACACCTACTGTTTTAGCACCTCCCACAGAGCATTCCTAAGTGTTAGTCATATACCTTCACCTAGTCCACCAAACACAAGGTGGCAGGATTGGCAAACTGGACATTCCTTGATCTACATTCAGTCTATGATTGCCATCAAATTCAAGGATGCTACTAAGGCCCATATATCTGGCCTGCTATCTGTCTACCTTCTTGTTGTCAGTCATTTGTCAATCTCTCTATCTATTATCCTTATTTTAGGCACAATGATCACCTGCACTTATATATTAATTACACTTATTGATCATCTGCTACAGTGTTTTAATGAAAACTCACCCTCTTTAACTGTGTACACTGCATACCCTTTGCTGGTCAAAATCACTTCCTAATTGGCCACCCATATTTAAACTTAAGATAAAATGTACATCTTAAATCATCGCTGATGATAACGCTATCTATAATGCTTAGGGTATTGCCTGCATTATTTACAATTTCATCTTACTACTAACTCAGCTGAGGCAGTCAATTAACCAGGCTATGCACAATCTATGCCCTGTGCTTGCTTTACTTCACATTGTTATTGTAGATACTGAATATCTCATCTATCACTGGTGCACACAGCTCACACTGTGTTAAAGCTCCTTGTTCTAATACCACATCCTTAATCTATTTTGATGCCACCACACCAGCAATCCCCTTTAATTAGCCACTGGATTGGGGGACTTTTAATTAACAAATGCAAAATAAATGCATCTATAATGAGTAGACTGGACAGTGATCAGAGGTGTGATATACTGACTTGGTACATGGACGGAAAATAAATAAATAAAATAAATAAATAAATAACAAGAGGACAGTCATTTTTTTGTTCTCCTGTGGATGCAGCCTGACTGGATCTGTGACAGACTGAGGCAGACACCCAACAGTAAGAAGCACACAGGACAAGAAAGAAACATGATTCAAGAGACAGGTCAGAAATTATAAAAAGTGAGATGAAAATATACTGTATAAGGAAAGAGATAGAAAGGGGGGCACCTGTCAGTGAATATGGTGCTCTTCTGAGGAAACATGAGTGATGTGACTGGAGTGAAACAGCAATGTTTCAGGAGATGTATAAACATATGATTGCCATCATATTCAAGGACACTAGCCCTGTTTACGCATTGCACGGTACACAATCTTTTCAAAAAATTCACTTTTTGGGTTCTGGATCACGTGCAACAGTACCAGAGCAAAGGTGTTATTAATAGCTTATTTGGCAAGAAATGGCAAAGATGATGAACATGCCTCAAATCTCCTATAAGAATTAAATTAGTGATAGCACTTGTACCAAATGTTTATTAAAACCGAGACCTCTGAGACTGGTAAAATGATAGTGATGGAAGACTGTTCTAAATGTTTTTAGAAGTTTTGCTGTTTTTTATTTCTCATTCCATGGATGGTTAAGTTAATTCACTCTGACTCTGAAAAAAAGTGTCATTATATTTGAGAGGCCTGAATGTTCATTTGGTTTTGAATAAAATTGTCTTTACTGTGGTTTCTTGTGTCTGTGTTTCCTTTTTTCTTTGAAGTGTTTTATTGACTCATCCATGGCTCTCCCTCTTCAAAAGAAATATTGATGAGTGGATGGGAAATCATAAATTTACTCCTGGGATCACTTCTATGGCCCTGCTGGACAGAGGCTCAGGAATCTAGTCTAAAAGGGTGGCGAAAGCCAACACATTCTGGCTAGGCTTATACATGCCATAGGGCAGATAGCCTAGTACCTACCTTTGAACCTATGAATAAGTTCTGTTGTTTTCTTCAGTTTCTTTCACTGAATTTTCTGCCTCTGTTAGACATAATTCTCCATTGGGCATGTCTTTGCAAAGTGTGGCTCATGGGGGATTAACTTGAATACTTGCTGAGTGATTAGATAATTCCAGGTATGCAATAGTGCATGTAGGCAGCACGCGGAATTAGGGACTTATTTGCACACAGCTGTTGTATGATAATGAGATACACAATCATATAATCTACTGCTATGATAGACAGGTTAATAAAAGTGTCGGACAGAAAATGCATGGTGTTATTCAATATTTGACTCAGGTGAAAAAAGTTGGGTCTATATTATATGAACGAAAGTTCATATAAGCAAACGCTCAATGAGCAAAAATCCCGGACATCGAAAACAATATTGTGGGGGGTTGCTCCCCCATCCACCCACCCCCACTAAATATATATTCCAACTCCGAGACTGAACTACAGTGAGGAAAGGGCAAAAACTCCAGTCTTCACTGTACTGCGATCCCAAAACATGCACCTCCATGTCCGGGTTTTTCACTCACTGGAGCTTTCGCTTATATGAACTTTTGTTCATGTAATATAGACCCCAAAAAAGTTAATGGGACCTCTGCTTTATGTCCAGGTTAGAGGAGACCTAGAAACCAAAAGAGAAATTCACACAAGATAAGATGATTTATGACCATATTTATAGATTTGGTAAAATATAGCATGGAGCCACAGAAAGAAAAGACAAACAAATTATCCTGACACAAGCTTTAACAGACTGGAGGACAAAAGAAGGGCACGTGGTAAGCTAAATAAATAAACAATAAATAAACAGATTATATTATTGACAATACTAGTTGAATGATAGTATTAATAAGAGGAAATCTTAAACTGTAGAGAGCTACAAACTGGATCACAAATGCAATTCGGGGTGAGTTTTATCTAAATAATTCTATTCTTCAGGAGAGATGACCCTTTCAGCCCAAGGGAAACACTGTTCAATCACTAAAGTGAAACTTCCTAATATGCTGATGAGCATTTTGTATTCTATTGTGGCCAGTAAGAAGACTGTTCATGAAAGCAGTCATTCTGGACATTTTATCAAACACTGAGCTTTACTCTGTCTTAACTGTGCTCATGATATTTAAAGAAACAAAAAAACAGCACAAGATTACCCAAGCATGTGCTGACTGTAAATCCTGAATGGATAATGTTATAACAACACAGACATTCTTGAGAAGGAAAAAAAAAGTTTTGACCTTGGACTGATATTGAGACAAATGTATAACAGAGAGAGTACACCATAATCAACAAACTCCTTTTATTGTGCTGATCCTAATCTCAGTTACTGAATTCCAAAACAAAGTTTTCCATATGTGGACTATCAATCAGCCTGTGTTAAGATCAGTATCAGAAGCTGGAAGCTTTCCATAAAATCATCCCTATATGTGACTGTAACAACCATGCACTGGCCCAGTAATCAAGGAGTCTCAATCCTCACGACTAGCACCAGTGAGGGCGTGCACATTGGGAAGTTTAAAAAATACACACAGTAAAGTACAATTTCTCTTAAGAGCACACAGAGATCACAGTCAGTCTGGAGCTCATTTCTCTCTTTCTCTCCAGACCTCCAATAAGACTCCCCACTGGCACAACTATAGGGTTAAGATCCCAGCTGAGTAATCAAGCCAAAACCCTCTCTGTCCAACCAGTGCTTCATGTCCCTGCCCAAGTTGCTGACACACACACACACACTTTGAGATTTGGTTTATATACAAACAAACAGACACTGCTGCGGAAGGCTGGCACAGGTTCTCCAGCTATACCACCTCCTGCCAGCCTACAAGGTAGTAATCACTGCCACCAACTACTCTTATCAGCTACTAATAAGGCCCTTACCATAGGGTGATCAATTTCACTGTGTAATGTTATTATTATCCAATTAGTAAGTGTGACTGAACTGCAAGGCTTATTGGAGTGGCTTTGTACAGCATCACCAGATACATGCAAGTACTCTAGAGCTTAAATTATTTCTACACAAACCAGTCACAGTTTAATGGTTTAAAAATATTTAATAATAAATAAAAGCACAAGACAAATCTCATCAAGTCAACAAAGTGCTAATCAAGAGTTCAGAAATCACAGGAAAATGTTTTAAAATAATACTGTAGAATAGTCTGACATAAATATAGAAAATAGCTAAACTAATCTGGCTATTTCTATCTATCTCTAAGTGAAATCATGGTTATAAATAAATATCTTACTTACAGAGCAAGCAAGGGCTGGTGAGTTGATGTGTTCAGGTTTAGACAAAATCCAAAATGCTTTCTCTTTCTCTCTGGGAAAGTCTTAAATTGATAACACAGTACTGCTGAATCATTTCAGATTACATCACTCTTAACAGTTCTGACTTAGTTTCCCAGGCTCACAGAAACCCCAAATTTACATTTCTTAGTAAGCTGCACCTGGCCAGGAGACCACAGCAATAAATGACATTATAAATGCAAAACCTTAGTAATTATCTCTTAAATCAAGAAAATAGAAAGAATTCCCTGGCCCAGACATCCTGTCTCCTAGCTTGAAATAAGTCATACAATGCTTGACTTTATTTATTTATTTACATTTGCTGACCGGGACAGTCCTACTGGACACAGGTCCATTTTCAGCAGAGGCCCAGGGAGAAAAGCTCCACATTAAGTATTACTTGCATTATACAGTTAAAAACATAGCATTTAAATATAGACATTAGTCCAGCTGAGGATGTAGGACAAGAATAAATCATAGATGCCAAACAGCTGTAGAACATAGTACAATTTTAAAATATGTTGACATATACTAAACATGGCTACAAATGTAGTTGAGATTCATCAGTGAACAATTGATACAATCTGTTTTTGAGGTACATAACAGCCATTAGCAGTTGTTGCTACAAGAATTTAATATTGTGTGGTAGGTAGCTGGGAACATGAGTAGCCAAGCTTGCTACAAGAATTTAATATTGTGTGGTAGGTAGCTGAGAACATGAGTAGCCAAGCTTGCTAAAAGTATGTTGTTAGGGGACTGAGAGAGGTAGTAAGTGGGTGGAATGGATGGTATTAGAGGGGGGGATTGCAAGGGCATATTTGGCAAGTTTTTAAGTGTTATTTTAGTAAGGATTTGAAGTGGGTGCAAGAAGTTACAGAGGTAATTGAGGATGGGAGGGAGTTCCAGAGTTTGGCTATAGTGCTGCAGAATAATGCTTCTCCAGCAGAGTTATTGGCTCTCGTAATCTGTAGAAGGTTTTTGTGGCTTCCTTCCAGCAGAGTGCACTGTGGTTACATTTTTGAAGCTCAGTACAACATATAGTTTTCTTTACATTTGTCAAACAAGCTTTAGATCATATTCATATTTACAAGGACATAGAATTATCTACAAATTTCTATCTAGCTAGGCTGGCAGCCTTCACAGTGACAATATGCACAAAGTCCTGTACCATGACGGATGGGCAATAAGCTCCAATTAATGATGAAATCTATCCCTTAGATTGTGGACAATAATTTCTGTGGGCTTCCATGAACATTAGAGTCCATCAGAACATGTATCAAACCATAACAAGAGACATGCAAGGTAACTATCCAAAAAGAGTGCCAGCCTTTGCAAGTTTCACTGAAAGAGATGGGGGCATTTTATTTATTTATTTATTTATTTTTACTAGTGGCTCAACAAAGCTTTAGAAGATAAGCAGTAGTGCATTTTACAGCAAAGGTGGGCAGTAAACTCCTCAGCATTTAAAGTTTTAATTGTTTTGATGTATCAATGGCATGAGGATATATAAAATAATAATTATATATAAGCAGGTGGCATAAAAACAGCATTTGCTTTCATACAATCTAGAGCCAGAGCATGGTCAAATGGGGCCCTTGGCAGGGTAATGGACTAGCCCCCACTCAGGTCATTCCAACATCCCATTCATGCTGGTCTTCCATCAATTACTATAAACACTATTGAAAACTATTAGTGCGCATACTATTTTTCTTTGTTACTTTTAAAATGATTTAAATTAAATTCACATATACGTAAATGTTTAATTTATCTTTTGTTGACCATGTTAGTCTAACTAGGCTGGTAGCCTCTTTTCAGGGAAGACATGAGGTAGTATTTATACTACTAAGGGAAATTTTGTCAGGGTATTGGGGAACTTACCCTACTCTTTTTCATAGGTGCTGTGGGATGTTTTACATCCATCTGAACTACCCCCCAAATCAGATAGAGGTAGCCTCATTTTAACATCTTATCTGAAGCATGGCACACTCAGGAGTGCTGCACCAGCATTGTGCTAAACTGCAGTGTCAGCCATCCATCAACTGGGTGTGGTAGTAGAACCCAATGTCTTCTACATCAAAAGCATGTGAGCTGTCTGTGTAACCACTAACACTACTTTTAAACTTTATAGCACAAACAGTGATGGCCATTTGCTAAACAAAACAGTTGCACATTGAAAACAAACTTAACATAAGCAACAGTAAATGTTTCTCTTCCCTTGAAGCTCATATTCACTGAAAATACATTGAATCTCAGTTATATTGAAAATGCACCTGGCCAGTGGCAGTGTACCTTGGACCCAGGGCTGTTTTCAAGCAATGTCCTTCTGCATGCATTTTAGGAACATGCATAAAACCATGTGTTCTTGGATTCAGCCTCTTGATTGTTTTCAACAACATTTGTTAGAGTACATGTCATATGTAGTTCTGAACATTTTTCCTGTAAGTGAAACCAAATGTATGAATCAATAATGAAAACAACATTTGTTAAAGTGCATTTTAGATTTGCAGTTTTGAACATTTTTCCAGTAGGCACTGAAATAAAATGTATGAACCAGTAATGACAAAAGTATCCATTTCAGAATATTTCATCCACCTACTCAGTGCTTTACACCAAAGGGTCTGTTTGGCAGTAGGTACAGAGTATTCATGCTCTTGCTACTTATAACTGAGGTGTAGGCTGTGAGTTTGCTAAACTGCTCATTTAATTAAATAAATTGCCCTCTCTAATAGGGCATTTCACACAGACATAAACACACTGTACTGTACCTGCTCTTTCCATCCTGTACTCACAGACTGTTCTAATACTTTCTGTTTTTATCCTGGCTGTACTCCAAATCTGTTTGATAGACAGATTTTTTCATTGGGGCAGTGTGTAAGTAATGCTGCATTCCATTCCAGTAGTTCATCTGTTTGGATGTACTGCAAATGACTGCTTTCCCCAGCAGTTAATAAAATCCATTGTCTCACTGTCTGGCTATGAAATCAGATTTCATGCTTGCTCAGTGCATGTGTGTTTGCTTTGATTGGCTGTATCCAGGGAATAAAACAAATTCTTAAAACAATGCTGCATTGCTGAGAAGCAGAAAACAAATAAGAAGATGGACATGCCATTTACTTAGCCCCCCCACACTTTTTTAAATTAAATTAATGTTTGGGATAGACCTGTCCAACCAACATTGGACCATAAAGAGCTGCCTAGGTCAACTAGTGCTGAATCTGGCCCTTGATATATATTATCCTCTCATCTACAATAAGAGAGATAGAGAAAGAGAAAAGCAATATGTTGACAAATAGTAAGAAATATGTGCTACAAATGGTAGCAAAGTAATGAACAAATTAAATATTAAAAAAATTATTTAGAAAGGCAAGCAATGGGAACCCACTCACCTAGGACATCCATTATGAGTCTTTATTCTAATGCTAGGTCAGTTTACAGCAAGACAGGTAATATTTTGGATATGTTACATAATGCTGACCTTGTTTTTATAACTTAAACTGGGCTGGATGAGAACTTTGACGTGCCTTTGAGTGCTGTTTTCCTGCCATATCTCTCAGTTATAAATTGCCTAGGAGAGGTGGAATTGGGGGTGTGGCTGTGGTTAGTAACAATAACAAACTCAGGTTGACCAAAGTGGACACTAGAGAACATGTCCTAGCAGCAGGTGTATACTGTATGATCACCTTCATCTACACATACCCAGTTATGTGAGGATGTTCCTTCAAGTTCACTTATTTGCTCATCAACTCTGCAATGGGCCACCAGTAGGTTGTTGTGCTAGGAAATGTTAATATCTGGGTTGATCAATCACAGTGATTCTACCTAAAGAATTTAACTGTATTATGAAAGGTTTTAGTTTCTTTCTTATTGTTACCTCTGCAGCACACAAGTTAGTGCATAAATTGAACGTGGTCTTTCTATTGGTTATGGCGGCTGCAGATTTGGTGGTAGAACCTGCCTCATAGTCATGTCACTTCCTGGTACATTTTGGTCTTAACCTAGCTCATTATAGTTTCAAATGCAAGACACAAACCAGGACCAGGAACAACAAAATCAAACAATCCAAAAACTGAAGGTACTGAAGTCACCAGCGAGCCAGTAAAAAGTCTAAAAATGTATTGGTAATGAGCCAACAAGATTAAGAGCTTTCATCAGTCTATAACCAAAACTTCATCAGAATCTAAACATTCAACAAACTCTACAATATTTAAATAGTAAAAAAAATCACATGACCATCACATCAAATAACAGAAGCAATTTTGTTAGCCCTATGGTGTCAAGTACAAATAAAGGTAGCTGATAAAACGTAAGGTGCAGGGTTTACACTTTCTATGATTTTAAATGCAGTACACTACTGAATGAGATGCATTCATTAAGACAAGGGGACACACAAGCATTCAGCCTTAGTTGCCACATCATTTTTCTGTATTCAATAAGATTTTCCCATGGCCCTCCTCTCATATTCTGAAGTACAAAATCCAATCCAAAAAATTAAAAATATTGATCAGGGTGTGTTTCCACACGCTTGTATAAAGAGTTTTAAACATTCTTATTCCTTATATTTAGATTGTGCTCGTAAATATGCTCTTTAAATTTCTGTTTAGTTTTTTTCCACATAAAAACACAAACAGTGAAAACACTTTGCCACATATACTAAACCTATTGAATTACAAGTGCAGTGGAATGAAGTAACCAACTTGTGGGTACTGACCACTAGTGTGTTACCCTCAAAAATAAATTTACATTGGTTGCAAAGTCTACAATTGTAGGTTCCCCACCTCTGGGCTGAATTGGAAGCCAGTTTTTCACTGCCTTCCAACAGTTTTTTTTTTCAAGTTCTTCCCTGTCCTATATACTATACATGGTCTATCGCCAAACTTCTCAAAATCTTTCCCATAACAAAAAAATATTTTCCAGTTCTTATATAGTATGCTACCAGTTGCATCACTGTCCACAGTGTAAGTTGTGACAAATGCCTTGTATAATTTTCAGTATTGTTACCTGTAGCGTATCTGTCATTAACATCCTCCATAATCTGAGTAGTGGAACCTCTAAAAAGATGTAGGATGGTGCCTTCCAACATTTTAGTACTAACCTCACTACGAATACTAACAATCAGTTGCAACGGATACCCTCTTGCCTGGGGGTCTATATCACAACGTCGAACTTACAAAAGTTCCATCATGGTAATATCGAACCCTACTGTCCGAAACCCAACAAAACCGAAAACACAGAACAGCGATTTTTTTTTTCCCAGGGAAAAAAAATAAATTACTGTTCCATGACAAAAAAAACTCCCTTAAACTGAAGTGGGGTGCTTTGCCCCCCACACCTCCCTACTTAAATATACCAACTCCAGAAAAGAGCAAAGCCTCGAAAACGGCCCACCAATTTTATTCCCTGGGAAAAATGTCGATGTGCTGTGGCTTCGCTATTTTCCACTTTTGGATTTTAGGGAACTATGGGATGTTTCACTTTAAGGAAACTTAGTGTTTCCCCATCCATTTGCCCTTGGTCAAACATGTCTTGCAAAAAAAAAAAATTCTATTTTCCTGTATGCCACATGAATATAATTTTGTGTAGTTTCTTTATACATATCATCATCAGTAATGTGACCAAACATTTTGTTGAAATAGTCTTGCATATACATTACCAGCCCCCCACCCCAGTCAGGTTTCTTAACCTGTATGTTCTTATCTTGACAAAGCAATGTTAAAAATTAATTTTCAGTCTCACTCAATTTGCAAGTATACAGCTGCGGTGGCACAGCGGTAGCGTTGTTGCCTTACAGCAAGAGGTTCTCCTGTTTGATTCTCAGCTGGAGTGCCTTCTGTGTGGAGTCTGCATGTCTTCCCTGTGGTCAAGTGGCCTCTGAAAGACATGGGTGTGCCTTCACCGAAGGCTGGGTGTCAGGCTGGCCACTTGGCATCATAAAAATCAGCTGCCAATCATTAGCAGACTGGACTTCTGCTGTGGCAACCACTAACTGGGAAAAAAAAAGACTCAATTTGTAAGTATGGTCTTTTGTTTTAGAATTCAGATAATTTCTGATCTCAAAATTGAATAATTTCTCAAAACTAAAGGAAGAACAGTGGGTGGGTTAAAAGTGCTAGTTCTTTTTAACACACAACTTACATGTTCCACATTTTCATGGTTAAACATGCATAAAAAATTAAACTTTCTGATAAACAATTTCAAGTCCAACAAAACGTTGTCTGTTTTAGCACAAGTAGGGACAAAAGTGTAGCATCTACTCAATAATTTAGCATGTTCAGTTAGATACAAATTCTCTGTAAAGTTAGAAACATGAAAGTCACCTGTTTTGTGTGAATTTACTAGTGGAAGCTCACTTGAAACATTTTCATCTATCTGTTCATGTTCCGTCATCCATACTGCTTCTACTGGTACCTCTGGTTCCCTTGGTTGTAGTTTTTCATCTCCTGGTTCATATTGTTGTTCCCTCTGTTCTTCAAACACTCCAAATGCCTCAAGGGCTTCCTCCCTAAAGGGGCGTCCCTGTTGCTGCAAGAATACATCACATCCTCCTCATTGTCATGCTGACCATCACTAAATGCCTGGTTTTCATTGGACTTCTGTGGTTGGGGGTAGGCTCACCCCTCATTGTACTCAGTTCTATCCCCTTCAAGCTTCTTTTCTTTACATTTACTAATGTCTATATTGTCAAATTTAGTATTGTGTTTTATAAGTAGCAAACAATGTCTTTCTTAATAACAGTGTCTAAAGTGTTTGTTTCAGCAATGAGCTGCTCAGTTTCTGTTGGTTACGTTTAATTACCAGCTCCAACAGTTCGACACCTTGCTTATTAAAAAGTTCAATGAAGTTATGGTGCAAGGGAGAACCCTGCAACATCCCAGTCAGATATTTCCAAGATCTAAGACCACTGGGTATCTACTTATGCCTTACACATTCCACCAAAAAAGCATTTTCTACTTGCAGTTTATGGCATTTAGTGAGCACATGTTCAAATGTTGATATAGATTGTTGCAGGGTACCATTATTTGTGGTTTCTGTGGTGTTAAACACCCGATGAAACCACCCTTTGAGGTCTATAATAGTAGTACCTACCTGAGAGGTGCTTCCATCTGAATTGTGTAGAGGTTCAAGGTTCTCGTCCTGACAATTCCTGTTCATAAGACAGGAATACAATTAAAGTCACAGTCACTACTACTATTTAAATATTGTACAGTTTGTTGAATTTTTAGATTCTGATGAAGTCTTGGCTATAGACTGATGAAAGTGCTTAATCTTGTTGATCCATTACTAATACTTTTTTAAACTTCTTGCTGGCTCATTATAGATTTCCCCAGCTTTGAAATGAAAGTCGCTATCAGTGCTGATCATTTTTCAAACCTGCTTCTTTGGTTCCTGGCTGATAGTGGCACTGACTCAAAATGCCTTAGTCAAGAATGATATCAGATATCTGCCTTTAACTTCAGATTCATTAGCATTGGGTAATGTTCTTCCAGTTTCTACAATAATACCTCTCAACTGTACAGATTTTTGTAGAATGCCTAGATTTTTGCCTCATAATTCGGGCCGTTTTTCATAAAATTCTGTTTTTTCTAGCAAATCATTGGCAAATTATTGGAATTTAAAGTCAGAAAATAATGACAGACCTTTCAGTTTCTGACTTCATACCCTTCAGAAAATTCATTCTGATGCAAAACCTGTTAGTCTATCAACTTTCTAACTTTGCAAGAGCAATATTTAAAATGTGTCCCTATTTTTGGGCCTTTGTCCCCCCATTATTTATGACTTTGTCCAGATTTTCTGCTATAAGTGGTTGAGAGGTATGAAGTGGATCAAGCCTAGATTTTACTATGACAGTTGAGAACTACATAGGGATAGACATAGGTTAGATCACTGTTCACATCAAGTGGTCTATAAATTGACAAAAGTGAACACTATGATGTTTATCAACCACTGATTTCCCATAAGACTATCGGAGTCTTAGCATGAAACTGCACTCATTGCAAGCATACCTTGCCATGGAGGATGCTGACATTTGTGCAGTCATTGAAACCTGGTTCAAAGCTGTGGAGAGTACCCCAACCTTACCAGGTTACTCATCCTACCATACTTTCAGACCCCAAATGGAGATCTACAAAGCCAAAGGAGGTGGAGTTTCAATATTTTCGAAGGCATACACACCTCCAGGCTGGTAAAATGATATGACACACAGGAGATACTACAAGTGCAGTTAACTGTTGACAACACACCTATTCAAATCATAGCTAGCTACAAACCCCCAACCATGACTCAGGACACCCACTCCACCTATCCAGACTTACTTGAATCCATCAAGATTCAACCCTTTACCCTGATCCTGGGTGACTTTAACTGCACAACTATAGAGTGGAAGACCTATTCTAGCCCAAACATGAATTCCCAGAGATTCCTTGACTTTGTCAATGCCAATGCATTGAATCAGCTGGTCAACACCCCTACAAGAGGTGAAAATATCCTGGACCTGGTCCTAACCAACCTGAGTAGCCACTTTAGCACCCATACAGTGTCATCCTCCTTGGTAATACACGACCATAAAGCGATCATTTTTGAAGTCACCATCTCCCCAGACCCCCCCTGCCCTTCTCAGGGTCAAACAAAAAAAACTTTTCCAAAGCTGACTACAATCCCCCCCCCCTGCCCTTGTCAAGGTCAAATGAAAAACTTTTCCAAAGCTGACTGCAATCTTCTCAGAGCAGGTATAAGCAGCTTCACAGCCACCATCCCATCAGTTGGAACTAGCACAAATGTCTAAGCCTACACCAAAAATCTATATGAACACCTACATAGCTGTATGGACTCAGCAATACCTGACAGGACCAAATCATCTTTCTCAAGGAAGAGTAAACCTGTCTGGTGGATAGCATCAATAAACAAACTCTATAATAGAAGGAAAAAATGACTGTCCTGGGCCAGAAGGAGCAGGTGTCAAGTTGGAAGCAATCTCTGTTTTATCTGAACAAGCAAATAAGTTCGCTGGTGAAATCCGCTAAGGCTAACTTCGAGTACAAATTGGCCGGCCACATCCACCATTGACAGTCACAAGGCCTTCTTCACATATGTCCACAATCTCAAAGGAAACACCCAAATCTGAACTGGTGTTCAATAACACCTCATACACAAATGCCATAGATATAGTGAGTTTGCTGGCAGACAGGTTCAGTGAAAACTTCACCCCCTAGTCCACCCCATCAGTAGACCAGGACATCCCAGCACCTGCCCCCCCTCCTCTCATCACCAGGAGCAGGTCCTTAATGTCCTCTCAAGGCCAAAAAATACAGTCACCACAGGACCAGATAACATCCCTGGCTGTATCCTACATGAACTCAGGGATGAGTTCTCAGCTCCATTAGACACCTTGTTCAACCAAAGCCCAGCTGAATGGAGGGCAGCCACTGTCATCCCTCTACACAAAGGTGGAGCGTCCACTGAACCAGGCAATTATAGGCCCATCAACCTAACTTGCCTGATCTGCAAGGCCATGAAAGCCATTATTATGGACCTTATTAACAAGGACATTGGCAACCTCCAAATGCTTGACCCCAGATAGTTTGATTTTGTCAAAGGGAGATCATACCTGTTAAACTTGGTCAACTTATTTGAAACAGTCAACAAAGCTATGGACGAGGGGAAGACAGTGCACACCACCCACGTTGACTTAGCCAAAGCCTTTGACACTATTCCCAACTCGGGCATAATAGATAAACTCTCCATCAACCCATATGTTACCAGATGGGTAGCTAACTGGCTCACTGATAGAACCCACTCACTCAAAGTAGGGGAAGCCACCTCTAGTAGTAGACCCATAATGAGTGGTGTATCCCAAGGATCGGTCTTGGGGTCTCTACTGTTTGGGATATACATTTCTGAGGTGCAAGCCAAAACCAGTGGTCTGTGGCTGACCAAGATTGTAGACGACTGCAAGCTGGGTGCTGTCTTAAATTCCCCTAGTGATGTGAACATCCTCCAAGAGGGCCTTACCCAAACTAATGACTGGCGCCAGAAGCATTGCCTCAAATTGAATGCTAAGAAATGCATCATTATCCCCTTTGGAGAAAATGTCATCCCCACTAATTATCACATTATTAGCAACGTATTAAGCATGCATTCAATCATGAGGGACTTAGGCACCCATGTTGATAGCAACCTGACCTTTGACATCATGTTGCCTCTGTTGTATGGAAGGCTTTCTACATGACCGACCTCATAGATAAGGGTATTTCATCCAGGAACAAGGAGGTCATAACATCCCTGTACTTCTCCCTTATCAGACCCATTATTGAGTACAATGCCCCCTTTGGCATGCACCTTGTCAGGCACATGCAGCAGTTGGAGAGACCACAGAGGTTCCTGACCAGGAAAATCCAGGGTCTCAAACACCTATCCTATAAAGATAGGCTAAAAGCTCTGTTCTTTTACTCAGTCTCATACGGACTGCTCAGAGGTGACCTGTGTCTGGCATACAAGGCCATTTCAGACCCAGCCTCGATGGAGTTGCTGCATATCCATAAGGCAAACTCCACTTGTGCAACCCACATGCTAGACCTTAACTTGGTCTGTGACATAAATTGAACATGTTGGCGGGATAGATTTGTGTCCCAAAGACTCCCCCATCTGTGGAATAGACTCCCTCTCCATGTCAAGGAGAGTACCTCTCTAGCCCTCTTTAAGAGGAACCTGGATTACTGGATGAGAAACAGAAAATATACCCCTAGGATCCCACCTCTGTCCCTGCTGTCAGGGGAAACAGGTGTTGACTTTGTGGGAACATGGGGGAACCTGGATTTCTGGATGGGAAACAGAAAATATACCCCTGGGATCCCACCTCTGTCTCTGCTGTCATGGGAAACAGGTGTTGACTTTGGGGGAACATGGGTGAAATTCTTGTATAGGCTTATAGGGGCCTCTGGGCTAATAGCCTAGTATTATCCTATGAACCTATGAACCCATAAAAGGCTGATTATTTATCTTGGGGAATCCTTCTTGCATGTAATCAATTAACTGCAATTTTTGGGTATTGGAGAGCCTGTGCAGTCCAGCCAGTCTGTCCACCAGTAGAACCTTATCCTGCCAAGAATGTGAGTTCGATATTTAGCATTTTGCCAGTAACATTGCTCTCTCCAGCTGATCACGAGGGTGGCAGAGTAACCTTACCTCTCCTCCTTTTAGAATCCTGATTAGTGTTCAGAATTCCTGATTTGGCAAATTCACTTCCAGCCTTCTCTAGAATGCAACCAACAACTTGTCATCTGGATCTTTGTTCATCCAGACTAGTGATGGCTTGTTTCAATGTGCTGGGTCCAGCATTTTATTAGATGTTAATCTTATTGAGGGAAGGGATATTTCCCCAAGCCTTGAAGGAAGCATTGGTAATTCCAATCCTGAAAAAAAACTTTCTTTAGATGCAAATGTTCTACACAATTTTTACCCTCTCTGTAACCTCTGCTTTTTAGGAAAAGTTATTGAGAAAGTTCTTCTTCTCCTTAAACTTCTTTGCAGGGAGGCAAGCCACCTGCATCCCTTGACCCTGGCCCAATATTATATATATACTAACTCTGAGATCACCTTTTCTTGAAGAAAATGGAATATTCCAATAAATAGCCATTCAGTCTTCACATTTTAGGACTCACTGAAGCGGGGTCCCTTAATTTAAAATGGTTTCTGACATGATCAGTAATTGTTTGCACAGCTGTTAACCCTTAATGCATTATGCAAAAGTTTATGCTTATAAAAGTGGAATTGTGGTGTCAAGTGTAAATGCACAAACTGACAGAGATAGCAGCTAAAATGCTGAATGACTAGCAGCCTGAAAACCCTCACATTTCTTATAGGAAATGTACACCACTTTGTATTGCAGCTGGCTTTACCTGGGGAATATATGTTTCATATTTATATGACTACAGTTTATTGGTGTACATGTATATGTATAGGTATATGCATAAAATGATGTGGCTCTTTTTAATAAGGTAATCACAGAGTCAGAGATAATGCCACTGGTAAGGCACGTATATACAATGACATTTAGTGACAGCTGGGCAGCAATAAATCAAGGAAGTATGCTCTTGAATTTGAGTCTTACATCAAATTAATGTGCATGCATCCAGCGGTAAAAGGAGTAATATATCTAATCAGTTAATATCGTATACAAAGAAATCATCTGAATTATACTAAACAGGTATGTCAACCCTCGTTATGTCTTCCACTTAAATTCATTTGTACCTCTTGGCAAAAAATATATTGATCATAAATTTCTTTTGTCCTGTAAACATTTACTTTTTTCATATGGTCAGTAATGCTGATATTAATCACAAATTGCAAATAATGTTAACTTATGTTAAGCAGCTAAGCTTCTAGTAATGTGCAAATTATGCATAAACAAGAATTTGTCATTATTAATTACTTTTCAAGTAAAGCTTATCTGGTGTCTATCAGTCTGCAGCTAACACCCATATCCATGACCATGCAAATGATGCAAGAAGGTTTTTCTTATATAATATCAAACCTCTTGCAACATGGGTAAGGTTTTGCAGGGTAAACAAAATGAATAATCAAACATGTTGCCTAGCAATGACCTGCTTATCTAAGGAGGTTAGTGATTGATTTAATTACAGCATAATCTTTTATAAGAAGGATGTTCTTTGGATGTAGCTGTAAACTGAACAGTACATAATTCTTTCAGATTATTGCATATGACAGAAAATTCAGTGCAGCTATATGACACTTGGCAAAGCATAGCATAAAGTACTCTTTGATGTGATGAATTTTATTTTTATATGGCAAATACTATGCTACAGCTGATAAAGAGATACAGAGCATGAATTTCCCCCACCATGGAAATGGTGGGGCCTTCTATTCCTGCAATTTTTTTTTTATTTCTTCTTTCATCTAGTTCAGGAGTTGAAGCTTTATCCAGCTTGTTTCATCTGCTTGAATCCTCACCAAGTTTTCTGTGAACAAACCATAAGGGAAATATATCTTTAAATAGCAGAGGATGGCTAATACAGACCGAGGAAGCTGCATCCTGTGAATACCTTTGCCTGCATTATTCAATCCATTTCCATAATGGAGGACCATACAGTCTACATAATCTAGCATACATTGTCAAGCTTCTTTTCTAAACACAAAACACCTGCCACTAGTTATTCTTTCCATATTTCTCTTTGCAGGTATTGCTGTTAGCATACAGCATGCTGGAATTTATGGTTTAGTTGGAGATTAGTCAAGCAGGGATGTTATAACCAGACAGTGGAACAGAAATGAAGAGAATTTGCAAACTGAAAATTAGATTTTGGAGCTTTCAAAGCATATATTATATCACTGACTGCTTAGAATTTTCAGAAGATGATTAAATTAAATGAGATTAAGTCTGGCTAATACTTTGTACTGGAATCCATAAATGATACTGTAGTTTGCACTGTCTACATGCTCCCTGCATCACTGTGTTTTCTTCTCTGTTAGTTACTACATACCTGACTGTTAACACAGCACTTTATTAATCTTGCTACATTGTGAGCATTTTTAATACTACAAGTGATGCGTTACCACTATCCTTTTATATAATGAGGAGACGCCAGTTCAGTCTTACATAGCAAACAGTAAAAAGATGTCCATTATTGTAAAGCACCAGGTAAGCAGTATTCACTTATCGAGTGTGTGATCCAAATCTAGTCTATTTCAGAGCATTTTAAAGCATTTGTAGTACCATATGAGGAAATGATGGTAAGGAATTTAAGTGCCACTGCTTTTGTGATACTGACAAGGTCATGCACTTGGACTTTTAACTCTACCTTAACAACATGGAGTTACATATTCATTCCCATGTGTACATTTTATAACAATCACATCTTATTTCATGTATCTTTGTGAACCTTGTTTGCTGTGTTACGTACACAACTAATATTTTTTGAGATATTAGTTCTGCTTTTGTACCTCTATGTTCTACATGTAAAGTTTGTGCATTATTCTGCATTAACAGTTTGTCAAAACCCAGTACTCATTTATTTTTTGTTCTTTGTTGAACATACTACTGTTGTGCTTTTGTACCAGGGTTGTGGTTGAAAAGGGTTAGTTGACCATTACACTTACGTGGCTATTGAATTGTAAAATAAAATTAAAAAGTTACAATACAAGAATGTTTAGTTTGAGAAATTCAGCCTATATTAGTTGACAAACTAATCCCATGCTAGTTCCTGAGAAGCTGGTGACATACTCTGTGGTGATCAGCAGTCTTGTCCTAAATGCTGTATAGGTGTTTGGGCTTGTTGTTGTCTTCTCCAGGTAAATGCTCTCGGTAGCACTTACACTAGCTCACTGAAGGAGAGCTAAGCTGTAGAATGACCCAAAAACTAGACCTGTCAGAAAAATCCCATGCACACTACCAAATCAAAAAAAGTCAGGAATCAATGCCCCCATGTACCTTCCCTCTCCAGAAGTAAAACAAAAAATACTGATCCAATTCTGTCTCCAAAGAAGCACTTTTTCAGGATTTCTAGTGATTAATAGTCTCAGGATGGTTAAAAAATAATATCCCTGTATGTAGTTCTTCTCTCACCAAAAGCAAAACAGAAGCACTAATCCTAATCAGGTTCACAAGAAATATCTTTTAGTCACCGGTGATTGGTAGACTAATCCAGATGTCTACAGTTTTAAAAGATGGAAGAAAATTAATCAATACTTTAGGGATTGCAGTGTGGAGTAAACAATGGGCAGATACGAAAGAGAAGGTAACTGAAGTTTGACAGGTATAATGGGAGGGCCTTCATAGCTTGAACTTGTAATGCTAATTAGTATGAGTAGACAAGGTAATACTGAGAGTAAAGTCAAATGTACAGAAGAGAGAGGCCAGTGAACAGCCAATGAGTTTAACAGTACAGCAGTAAAAATGTAGGAGGGAAGAAAACAGTCCCACAACAACAGCAGCAGTCACAAGTCAACAGCAGCTTCAAAACATTCAAACCTCAAGTCGAATGCAAAAAAGTGATGTGTAGTAGTGTTCAGCAAAAAAAAAACTGTCCTGATCTCATATGTAACAAATGGCACTCCTCTTTAGATAGATTTGATCTTAAGACACCTTTGTACTTTTGTGGAAATCTTGGTCTCATTTGTTTCCACCATAGTCAGGAAACCCTTCTGTCTAGCTAGGTTAGTTTCCAAGGAAATATTTTCAAGATCCAGAGTAATCATTCTCCTGTTGTACTCTTCCCTTAACAGACCCATTACTGAACACAGTGCCTCCTTTGGTTTGTACAAATCCAAGCAAATCACACAACTAGAAAAGCACCAAGAATTTTTAACCAAATATAAATAAATAAATAACTAAATAAATAAATAAATAAAAAATAAAGGCCTTGCCTACATACTCCTCCAATATGACCAATGTCCATTTTGAGTTATGGAAGTCTCAGTCTTATCTGACCTTCTATTTATTTGTAAAATCTAAACTAGGGACCTAAGTTCATACCAACAAATAAATAAGACTCAGTGGAGGGATAGGTTGCTAACTCAATGTATTCCCAGTATATGGAATACATTATCGATCAAGCAAACTAATGCTTTGTCTGCCTTTATGGCTAGTTTGATGATTGGATGGACAGACATAAGTTTACACCTGGGTTACCAAGCAAGGGCCTGCTTAATTTGGGCGGTACCCACTACTACAGATTGTGTGCAGTAAGCAAGGGCCTGCTTAATTTGGGTGGTACCAACTACTCCAGATTGTGTGCAGTTATCCTTCTTACATTTCAAGACATGTTTTGAATGGTTGCCTTGGAATGATCATAGAAGAGGGAGTTGACCCCTATGAAACTAATATGACAAATGCACTAACACTTAAAATAGTAGTGTAAAAATTGTACTTTCTTTAGATCCCGCTTCCACACATCCTAATTACACCTGTCAGTGTAATGATATAATCTCGGTGGAAGATGTACTTGTTGTCCTCAGAAAATTTAAATGCCTAAAAAAATTTATAGAACAGACTCTTTGAAATATCTAATATTTAACTCATTACATCCAAGTGACGCCTCCAGATACATCTCATTTAACTCCTAATGACTCCTCTTGACATCAAATATTGCTTGCTCATATTTGCATCAATAATTCCAAAACCATGCTATGTACAAGGTTTTGAAAGATTTCATCTTAAAGCTTACACAATAGCAAACTCAGCTGCATTAATATTTGACCTCTGTCTAGTGCATGTAAATACATAACTGTTGCTTTTATGATATTAATTTATATAGACATAATTTGCATATTTTTCTAAATATATCAACAACCAACACAGAGAGAACTTCTTAACCTCACATGAAAGCTCTCAGCTAGATTAATAAAATGCTGCTGACAGTATGTGTTTAACCTGAGTGGTTGCTGAGATAATGAAAGTTGTTTACAAAATATTACAAATATAATTAATAGCAAATGTGTTTACTGTGACTAATAAAATTTGGTTAAGGACCTAGAACCTAAAGAATGCTGCCACTATAAAAATAGCTTGTGCTGAAGAGTTTGCCATTTATAATTCTTTCATAACCCCTATAGTTCCAGAAATGTAAACATTTGTTTGAAATGTGAGGACATAATTTGATTCTGTTAAAAGGCTTAGGCTCTGCCCATTGGATATTACAGTGCAAACTTCCTGTGTTCCATTATAGTGAATGAGTTAATGAACAAGTGAAGTTAAATGCCTGAAAAAATATAGAACAGACTCTTTTTTTTTTTTTCAAAACAGGTTTATTGTTTTAACATATAAGAGAAATATCATAACAAATTTATACAAGTAATTAAAAATAGGTATTATTATAATATTCAACAAAACAACTAAGAAGAACAGACTCTTTGAAACAACTAATATTTAATGAATAAGTGAAATTATTCATTAAATATTAGTTATCAGCACTTTTCCTCTTGATATTTTATTTATTGTAAAGAATTTTCAGTACTTACGTATTATCGCAACCACATTATCTACTACTCAATAATTTCACCCTGACCGTACTTTCTTCATTTTTTTAACTTCTGGTAAAGCGTTTGAGTTACCTGAATGACAACATGTGTTTTAATATCATTCTTTTAAATTTTACTGTCCACCCCAGAAAACCGCTGATCTTCACCTTCAGAATACTGACAGGTTGCTTCACCTCTGTACACTAGGACATACAAGAGAGAAAGCTGTCTACTTTTGCATCCCATTGCCATTTTTCTGAGAAAGGTTCAGTCCATGCACAAAGTCATTCTTTGAACAGTACATTTCTGCTGATAAATTATTGTAACTGTATGTTGCATACTTTCTACGACATTGCTGTATCATGTCCACAGGATTAAAGCATCACATTCATAGGTACTTATTCAGGTAACTAAACGGCTTTAAGAGAAGTTAAAAAGATGAATTAGGTATGGCAAGGATGAAAAAAACCTGATCTGAATAGCGAGATGTGTGCTTGTGATAATATGTAATAACATGGTTGCGATAATACGTAAGTGCTGAATTTTCATTTTGTTTTGCAGGCAGTCCAGGCAGTAAAACCAGTGGGGTCAGCAGTACAGACAATGACATATGCATTTCCCTATGACAGCAAGTAAGAGCAACATTAATTACTTTTAAAGGGGGGGACAGGTATGTCAGCTTGAATATTAGCTTGATTTCACAAATTTACTAAACTGTGATCACATTCCTGGTTGCCTAGAAAGCCAAGAGATTGGAAAGATTCTGACAACAACTTGATGTCATTCAGTTACAGCCTTCACAAATGCGGGTTTATATCACCTTGTTGAATGATGAAAAGAGTGAACACTCTTTCATCGAACCGATAAGTTGAAACCCCTAAAGGGCGAAGACACGGACCATCAATTTCTTTCCCAGGGAAAAAAAAAAAAAAAATTGGTGGGCTGTCTTTGGGATGTTGTCATTTCCTCCACAATAGTGCGATCTTGGAGTTGGTATATTTAACTAGGGGGGTGGGGGGCACAGCCTCCACACTGGGGGTGAAACTCCCCACTTCATTTTGTGTTTAAACTTTTTTTTTTTTTTTTTTTTTGCCGAGCAGCAATTTTTTTCCCTGGGGGGAAAAACATTGTTGCATGTCTTCGCTTTTTAGGGGTTTCAGCCTTATTGGATCGAAAGAGCGTTCACTCAATTTCATCATTCGATAAGGTAATATAGACCCCACAACTGCATAGAAGAAAGGGCAAAAGTTTTGGGCTTGACAGTACCATTTTATAAAGGTATAGTTTCAATTAAAAATCATTGCTTTAATTAAAAATATGACCAGAACAGCCCCTCACCATTTATAAACTATGCAGAAAGGCAGAAAGGGAATGGTAATGCTGCATTCCAAGCTGTGTATTTGCACATGATCATTAAATACTCATGACAGGTGGCAAGATCTTTTATGTGCACCTGTGTTCAAAGGTGCTTATGACCAGGTCTCATGGAGTCTGTGTTTGTTGCCTTATATTGTTCATATTTTCCCTACAGTTATAAATTGCGGGACATGCTGCCTCTTTAATATTAATTGTAAATATATTGCCATTATTCCTCACTGTCCTTGCATAGTAATGACATAATATACACTAATGCCTTTAAGTCTTAATTAATATGCATGACAAGAGCCTTTGAAGTTAAACGTATCTATGTCAGAAGCTCTGTTTGAAGTTGTATTCATCTGCTGACTTCAGAAGCCTTGACTTGCCTGTGGGTGCAAAATCAAAAACAATAGTAATAAATCCTAGAAAATGAATAGTTTGAAAAATAGTTTAAAGTAAAACAATTCAGTTTCCTAAGATAGTTGAAAGTAAAGCAGATCAAGTCCCTTATACTCAAACTGCACAAATCAGGATCAAAACCTACAAATGTCATCTCACTTTCCTAAGGCTTACATGCTGAAGAAAAATCGTTAACTTATATCTTTAACCTTTAATCTTTATATCTTTAACCTTTATCTCCCCTCTAGTACTGTCCCCCCAACATTCAAGCATACAGTTATAATCCCATTATCTAATGTCATTTCTACTAATGGGCTGAAGGACTGCATACTTATTTCCATCCTGTGTCATATTACCAAAATACTTGAAAAACGTTCATACATACAGCTACTTAACTACATTAGCAGCAATGACTCATTATGTGATGGCTTTCACAATGCCTTAACTGTCCTCACCACTATACCATGCATAGCATGACTTTCTTAATACCTTTACTAGTTTCACCACTATGTAATGCATAGCATGGCTTTTACAATACCTTCACTATCTTCACCAATATGGCATGCATAGCATGACTTTCACAGTACCTTCAATAGCTTCTCCACTATACAATATATATAAACGGCTTTCACAATGCCTTTACTATGTGATGCATAGCATGGTTTTTATAATGCCTTCACTATCTTCACCACTATGCAATGCATAGCATGGATTTCGCAATACCTTCACTAGCTTCACTACTATGCAATGCATAGTATGGCTTTCACAGTACCTTCACTAGTTTCACCACCTTGGTAATGGCCACTTATGCAATTTATTATAACCTGAATGAGCAACTCATTACTTGAGGTCTCTTTTTGACATGGCAAGGGATTTTTAAACAGTCTACTATAGACTTCTTCTAAATAACCCAACAAGACTCAAAGTTTGTGATAACACTATTTTGCATGTTTCACAACTATCTGAAAGACAGAAAAACTTTCAAGTCTAAAGTAACATCTCTTTCTCTACTGTGTTCTGTGCTAGATCTTCGACTCTTCTTCTCTGTCAATGATCTCCCCCAGAACTACAAAATCTTAACAATATATGCAGATGATAAACTGCTTTTGCAATCCAGCACAAGCCACTCTTACCTGCAAATCAAGTCACATAACAGCTTCACTTAGTTATGTACCTGGTCCACTTTTAACAAAACCATTAGCCAAAATAAAACTAATGTCATGGCCATCCTTTCAGCAAAGAAAGAGCTCAATATTCCTCTTAGTCTCTTCCCAGAGCTTAATGGGAATATAATACCTAACATCAATGGACAGAGGTACCTAGGTCTTATACCTGGTATTTCTATCTTCTTTACCACACATACAGATAATGTAATTAATAAAGTACTTACTCAATTAAAACCATGCCATCAGGTATCTCTATCACCCACTGCTTGCAGGTCCTTTGCCAAAAATACTTTACTACCCAAATTAGAATAGGTATTCCTTTTTTATCATGTAATCAGCTCACACTGCTCACAGAATGCTGACTGCTGAGAATAAACTCAGCAGAATATTTTTTTTAGCAGTCCCCAGGTGTACCATTGCAATTAGCCAAAAATTCTTTCTGGTTTTCATTGCCTCATAGAGCAACTTTTCAAGGTTCTAAAGCATGATCAGTGTCCACCTCTAAGAGTAAAACTAATTTTACTAAATAACCATTATGAACTTTGAAGTATGCAGGACAGCATTGTCTTTTTGGTACACCCTACATTTAAAATTGCTGTAGGGAGGACTATCTTTTGAAGAGTAGGACCTGCTACCTGGAAGCACCTGCCTACTGACATCAAAAACCTAGAAACCATCCCAACCTTAAAATATACATTTAAAGAACATCTCATTTCAGAATCTACCCACAACTTCTATTATGGCAATGGTTAGGTAACTTACCACATCATATTGTATATAATAGATTACATTTAAGAAACTTTTCTCAGTCTCATAATGTGGCATTTTATACATGCATATTTCATTGGTATATATGAGTATACATTTATTTATTTTTAAGCATGATTGCACCTTGTGTTATGCATATCTGCTGCTACTCTGCAGTACACATCCTTTGTATAACAAACCAAATATACGATTGCAGCGTGGCTATCCCCCACTCCTATTTCTAACAACTTGTATAAAAAACAAAAGATACACTTGTAGCATGGCTAACCTACACATGTATTTCTAAGAGTTAATATTATTTGGTTAATGCTATTGGCATTTCACATCTCCCCTGCAGGCTCTGACAATAAAGTAGTTGCCATTTTTTCAGTGCACTCCTACACCCCACCTGATACATATTACATTCCAGGGGACCCATTCACCCTAGGGTTTGCTGTACCCCTCATGGATACGCTACTAAAGTCCCACACAGTATTTGGCCTTACTCTAGTTTTGGCGTGCAAGCATGTGCATAGCTAGATTTTGAACATGCACTCATATAGTTACAGATAATTTCTGTCTAGCTTTTTCTGCAGTACTGCATTACTGTTAGCCTGTGTGTGTGTATCTACTAGCTCCTGCACACTCCATGTGACTTAGCTTATACCAATATATGTGTTATATTGTGACTATACCACTCAATTAATGTCTGCTTCTCAAACTATCCTAATGTTGAAGCTACAGTGTACCTCATAAACTGGGTATTGTTTCAAAGTGAGTTGCACACCGCTGGTACTTTTATCCTTAGATATGGTTCTATCATGTTCTCATTGCACTGTGTTTTGTTTTTAGAAACTACTGTACCAATTCCCCTTTGCTCCTTGCTACTTTATTACCTATCTAACCTATCCTAATGTCTCTCCTCACAACTTCTCTAAACTCTCAGTGCTTAACATGATCTTCTGTCTTTACAGCTCTCTTGGGCCAGTAACAGCGTGTGCATCCATCGATCTACAACACTGTGGCCAGGCATGTTCTGCTCTTCTAAAGAACGTGCTTCTGGTGCTACCTACCTATCTCTCACCTAACCTACCTGCACAACACAGAACTTGAGTGTATGTTAAGTACCTTACTCTGGCACATATCTTTGTGTTTGCCTGGTTTGCTTTTGTAGTGTTCACACTAGCGGTTCTAAGCAGTCTCTTCCCCAAAATCTTCTCTCTCACAGCATCTGACTTCCCCAGTGCAGCATACTTTTTTCTATTTTTGTAATAGAACCTCCCATAGGTGCACCACTAGATGGCAGCATACCCCCACTCATAAATCCCTAGCAACTCATACCTATATTTGTGTAAATACACACTTTCTGCTCCTCTCGCCTGCAGCCCTCTGCAAGTACATCTCCCCTTCTAATTTTACTCCCCCAGCCTGCAGTTTGTCCTTTTAGATATATTGCACTCTACACCTCTTTAACAACGTTTTCTCAAACTTATCTGGACCTGTCAATGTTTCTGACCACTTCAAGTGGCTGCTCTCACTGATTGTTTTTTGCAGAGCTTCTGCTCCCATGTATTCCTCCTTCTCAGCTTTACACACTCTGTTCGCCCTGCTGGCTCACTCCACTTCCCTACGCTGCCCCCATTTCCCACCCTCACTACCTCCACATTTATAGCCACCCAAACCCCTCCCTCCAACCACCACCATCCAATCACGTATAACCTCCAATCACAACCCACCCACTTCCAACCTCTTTAATATTCCACCCACTCCAGCAAAATGCTTTCCATCCCATCACTCACTATAATATCTACTAGCATACTAATCTTTCTGACCTGTCTTACCTATGTTACATTTCTCCCTAACATACACCTTACTTTTCATCCACATGCCACTTCTACAGACAGCCAAACTCCCACCCCAACTTACTCACTCATTTCTCCTGAACTCTCTTCTTTCAACCCAACCTATCTATTCAAACCCAAACTACTCCCCACCCTACCCTCCCTGCATTGTAACTTTAATTGTCATAACAGAAAATCTCTCCCCCTACCTAACCCAAACTCCCACTTCCAAATGCACAAACTTACACAATTCCTCTTTCATATCTCTCTCTCACTCTCTGGTGATATCTACCCTAATCCTGGACCCAACTCCAGCACTATACGCACAACCCTAACCACTCAACCCCATAAACTTAAGTCCATCCACTTGACTGCACTTAATGCACAAACCCTGAGGAACAAAATCCCTAACCTCCATGACTGGCTTTCACATAACCACCCTGACATAACAACCATCTCTGAGACCTGACTTAAATCTCTCATAAACGATAACAAAATTCTCCCACCAGGTTACCAAATGCTTCACATTGACAGAACACACAGAAAAGGTGGTGGAGTAGCTATTATCTATCCCTCCTCTTATACCATTACTCCTTACACCAACCACATCCCAACCTTTGCCAATGTTGAAATTAGAATAGGTCTATAAGAAAAAAAACAACTACAAGTCCATATGCATCAATGCCATCTATATTCCCCCAGCTGATAATATCAAGACACTGACATCCTCTCCTGGTTTTCCTCCAACATCAAAAATGAAACCTTTATCCTCTGTGACATGAACACTAACTGAGCCGCAATTAACTCTGAAGTCCCTTCTCTTTCAATCAATCTGTGCAGCTTCTCCCAACTTATAAACTCTCCAACTAGACCAAATAAAGATGGTTCCTCCGGCACCATCATTGATTGGATCCTAACAACTCATCCCAACCTTATTTCTAACGCTGGAATACTACCAGTGACCACTCAC
Organism: Protopterus annectens; assembly: GCF_019279795.1. Classification (NCBI taxonomy): domain Eukaryota; kingdom Metazoa; phylum Chordata; order Ceratodontiformes; family Protopteridae; genus Protopterus; species Protopterus annectens. The sequence continues at coordinate 347,550,711 of NC_056733.1, read as the reverse complement.
CAGCATTCACTGACCGTTTACCCTCTCCTCTACAAAAACAACATCACTGAACTCAAACCCACAACCTCTCCTTTTTCAACCCACAAACTTTCTCAGAATGTCTAAAGCATACTGACTGGAGCCCTCTAAAAACACTTCCACTAGATAGTGCTGCATCTTACTTCCAGTCATTCCTCACCCTTCTAAATCAGCAAGCCCCCCTTAGGACCAAATGCATCAAAACCAATCCTGTCTATCAAAAGAAACTAAATTTACCATGCATCAGCAAGACAAAAAAATGGAAACAACATCAAAAACAAAAAAAAAAAATACCTCGCTCCTTGAATTTAAGCAACTTCGGAACTACACAAAAAAACTAATAACAAAAGACCGCAAAACCTACTACTTCAAACTCCATTTCAGACACTCATCCAACCCTAAAAAAGTGTGGGACACCATCTACTCCATTCTCCACCCTGTTACAAAGATAACCCCTGCCCAAACCCCAACCACACTGACCTAGAAACTGCCACCCAATTCAACTCTTTCTGCATAGATTCTATTGCAAAATTATCCACCTCCCTCTCTCAAACCCTCAAACCCCTTCCCCTCTTGCCCCCATGTCTCCAACCATCAACCTCCCTCCTCCCCCTTCAACATAACACCCATCCCCACAAGTACAATAAAAAGACTTCTCCTCAAACTAAAACACCCTGTCGCAATGCTCCCAACAATTTCCCTTCTACCTTCTTCAAACTATCTGCAGAAAACATAGCCTATCCCATCTCTATTCTTATAAATAGAGCCATATAAGAATCCTACGTCCCAACTATCTGGCATCATGCTTACATCATCCCACTGCACAAAGGTGCTAAAAACACAGACACCACCAATTTCAGACGCATTGCTATACTTTCTCCTCTTTCTAAAATACTAGAGAAAACTATCCACGCACAACTCATGCCTTACCTAACCCTAAATAATCTCCTCTCCCTTACTCAACACAGCTTTTGCCCCGGCCACAGTACAATGTCTGCCCCTCTTTCCTTCCTTGAAACCATCAACCAAGCACGCTACACTGGCAAATTCATATCTACATTATTTCTAGGTCTCTCTAAGGCATTCGACACCATCTCGCATACCTTACTCCTATCTCAGCTCTCAACCCTACATCTCTCTCCTATCACCATAGCCTGGTTTTCCAGCTCTCTGTCCAAATGTCAACAAGCTGCCCAATGGAAAACATCAATCTCTCCATTCCTTCCTACACCCACTGGCTTTCCCCAAGGTTCCGTTCTTGGTCCTCTACTATCTAACATTTTCATCAACGCCTTCCACCACTCCATTCCTGAATCCTCAGTCATCCAGTACGCAGATGACACTACTATCATCTGCTCATCCTCCTGCCCCTCCGAGCTGCTACTGAAACCCCAATTAGCCTTCCCCAAAACAGAAACCCGGATGCAATTCAACCACCTGGCCCTAAGTGCTAATAAAACAAAACTAATGGTTTTCACATCTTCAAGAAACTCCAATATTGACAAGAACTCATTCTCCATACTTAGCCAGAATAATACCCCCCTCAAAATTGTTCCCTAAACCAAACTACTAGGGATCATCATTGATGAAGACCTAAAATTTGACACCCACACACTCTCCTCAATCAAGAAAACCCATCAAAAATTCAGTCTCCTCTACAGACACAACTGGTACCTCAGCCCCTCTACCCAGCAAATTCTTGAAACCACCTTCCTTCTCCCCTCTCTTATATATGGTGCTCTCCTATTTAAAAATCTCCTACTTGGCCTACGATCCAAACTTGAGTCCTATTGCCACAAAATATGCAAATATGCAACTAATGCAAAAAACTCATCACATCACTGCCACTCCCTGCACACCCTCAGTTGGCTCGAACTACCCAACTACCTGAGATACCTCCAACTTACCACTGCCCAGAAGCTCATCTTCAAACCTGCAAACTGTCCTTCCCTTGCTACATCCTTAAAACCCTACATACCAAACAGCTCTCTCAGATCTGAGAACCAAAATCTCCTACAAGTCTACAAACCCTCTCATCCTCCTGACCAACTACTGCTATCATGCAGTATAGTTAAACAATGGAACTCTCTTCCCTCCCTCCTACACAATCTATCTAACCATGACAATTTCAATGCCACCTGTTCTCTCATCTGTCACCTAAAATTGGGAATGCCCTAGTCACGCTCCAGCTTAAGTACCCCCAACTTAAGGTACCCCTCTAACCTTCTCTCTCTCTCTCCTCTCTATTGTGTTCATCACTTATATTCCATACCCTCTCTATGGGTTTCCAGTACTAGTATGCTTATAGTTCAATACTCAATGTATAAGAAGATCCACTACCTATGATATAATACTATTTCCAATACTTGCATGCTAATTTTTATTCAATTCTCAATGTATACCTAGCTTACTGTGTTCAATGACTATATGTTTTATACTCTGTGTACTGTATAAGTATGTTTTTCTTGCAACATGTAAATTTTGTAACAATTTTTTTCTGTCTTGGAGCTTTTCTTCCCTGGCCTCCACTGAAAATGGGCTCTTCTTGGCCTGGTGGACTTCCCCGGTCATCAAACTGAAATAAATAAATAAATAAATATCTTAGCTTGTATTTTTTTCTTTCTACTTCTGTCAGTGTTCTCTGACTGAATTTTTTTAATCTTTCCCTATTCGCATTGAATGTCCCATATGAACTGACATTTACCATTTACTCATTCTGCATATGATATTGTTGATGAATAAGACCTGAAATGTATTTTCTGCTTTCTGAGCATGGGTCATGGCTGAAAAGGGTCAACAGACCAGCCCACTCACCCCATAAATAAAGATTAATAGATAAGTAAAACAAATAAATCATATATCCTCTATTCACCATGCCTTCATCTCTGTACGTTTATAGGATTCTAGTTCCTCTTGGCCTGCCTTCACCTCATAATTACTAGGGTCGATTTGTGGGAAAAATTTCATCCTTCTCCTCTGAGCTTATAATTTTAATCCTCTCTATTGCTTAATGTATCCATATTTCTGTTACTTACATATCATGGGATTGTGAATTTAAGTGTATGTAAATTTGTGTTCTTTCTATTATGTTATTAAGAATTTATCTGTATGTAATTTTATGTTGTTGTTTTTATTGTGGAGCTTTTCTCCCAGGCCTCTGCTGAAAATGGACATTTATCCAGTTGGACTAACCCGGTCAACAAATGTAAAATAAAATAAAAAAAAATAAAATATCTGCATAGAAAGTTTTCATGTGAGATGACTAGGATGACTGTCATGACATTGTATAAACAGATCAGATCACTTATGACCTTATGTACCAATTTTGATAACAGCCGTGTTATCCTTAATACTGGCACTTGCTTTTGAAGTACACAATCTGAACTATGAGTGAATGAATATCCCAAGGAAAGCATGAAAGAAGTAAACATGCAGACTGGAAGATAATGGTAAAAGTACTGGCAATTCAGTGCTGTGGAAAAGTCTGCACTGGAATTTAACAGGTGGACTACAGTTCAAGAATTGTCTGACTACAGTTAAGACATTCTGTCCTTTACATAAATGAGTTGTAACTGACAAAAGGTCCATAGATTTGTGAGGTGCAGGCAGTTTATTCCTGTACAGGCTGATCAGAGGCACAATGTGTTTTACACACATGTCACAAAATGGATAGTTCAGTGGACAAGCTGTCAGAAGAAATATAATCCTAACTTTGGGCTGGCCAATTGACAATTTTCTTATATTAGGCCTGTTCTTTTGATCTGGGTATCATGGTCTCATGCTTAATAACAGCAAAGTCAGTGTTTCAACTGGTAGCATACTAATCTTTGGTGCAAGAGGCTGTGGGTTCTATTCCCACACCAGGTAGATGGATCACTGTCCTGCAGTGCAGCATAAAGGGAGTGCTGCACTCCTGAATATGTCCTCCTTCAGATGAGACATTAAACTGAGGTCTTATTTGCTTGAGTTGGTACCTCATTTGGACGTAAAAGATCCTATGGCACTGATTGAAAAGAGTAGTAAAGTTAACTGATGTCATGGCCAAATTTCCCCAAGTATAAATAGCACCTTAGGTCTCTTCTTAGAAGAGGTCACTAGCCTAAGGAGACTAACTCTGCCAACAAAGGATAAATCAATAAATAACCTCAGAAAAATGGAATATTCTGATGATTTGCCAGCTGGTTTAACAGCTGCATGAAAAACAGAATTTAGAGTAAAATGAAGTCCTACAATATCTGACCCTGAAACCTAATGAGTACATCTCAAGGATTAAGTCTAATCTTTTGGTAGGCATATGATGTTTGCCTTAATTCAAGATGCTGGTAGAATATTGTTTCTAATTAACTGTCACTGCAAATAAACTAAAATTATGACCTTAATGTAAATATTCCCCGAGGACTGGTCCGGGTTTACTAACAAACTACTCATTTATTTAAGGTATTCATTGTAAACCAAAACTAGAAATGCACAGACCACTTAAACTATGTGGCAAAAATGATGTATCATAAGTTAAATCTACCTGAAAGCCTTGTTCATGGATAACCAAGATGGTATTATTTGACTGTCAAGGGGCACAGAAATGACTTTTTTATTTATTTATTATGGTTGTTTTGGCCATCTCTTTGCCTTGAATTATAATTTAGAGTCTGGTTTTATGTATCCTGAACCTTATTACTGTTCATGACCACTCAGTTTGCCAGTTAGTGACATCTCTATACTGTATAAAGATGTAACAAGCTGCTGGGTAGTGGTGTGTTATCATCTATTTCCCTACTTGCCTCCTTATGCTCTCTTCTTGGCACTATCACTGTGGGCACACTTTGGTACATGAATGCAAAGGACTGAGGGCTGGCTTTACTGAAACTTGTAGAATGCAGAAGTGCCATCTGAGCAGCATTAATGGTTTAACAGGTTAGCAGTGTCAATGGTACAGCATGCGGCGTACTTGTCTTGGATGCTGGAAGATAAGAACCATGAAGATTGTACTCCCACAACAGGTGCTTGGATCCATCTTCCACTAGTCACACTGTGATGCAGCATAGCCAGTGGACTTACTTAGAAGAGTGCAGGAATGTTCGGAGTATCTCCGCCAATTTTTCCCTGTTCAGAATGAATGCCGATTTGGGTCTCCCATGAAAGAGGTTACAGGCCTATTAGGTCTAGCCCGATCAACAAAATGTATTATTTATTTTATTTTTATTTTATTTTACATTTGTTTACCAGGAAAGTCCAACTAGACAAAATGTCCTTGTTTCAGCAGATGCCTGGGTGGGGAGAAAGCTCCATATTTATAAATAATAGTACAATACATATACAACGTACATATACAACGTACAGATACAAATATTGATTCAATCTCAGATACAAACACAAAATGAAAAATACATGTTATACATTTCACTAATACAAGCATATAATCTAGGTAGGAATAAAAAGAATTTCAGTACTGGGACTGAAGATAAAAAAAAATAAGCAAGTTACGTATACATATGCTTAGTAGGATATACTATTCAAATACAAAAAACAACTGGCTGGGTTCTTTTAGATGCCTTAAGACATCTATTTCCTAACCAGGGTTTGTGCAAGATCATTTAAATAAAATAAACTCTCTGATGCATTGCATGTTCTTTTTTAAGTTGCTTGGTTCTGCTGATGGATCCATTCCTGTCAATGAAAACAATTACCCAGGGAACATAAAGAGCTTTGCATTACTTAATTCAATTCTAGTTGGAACTGATTTTTTTTTTTACTTATTTGGTTGTGAATTCATAGCTGGTTAACTTGTTAAATTTAACTCAGACTGTGCTTGCCTAATATGCTGTGATATGTGAAATGATGTATTTTTTAGCAAGTATAAGTGATTACTTGGTCAGGTTGAGATACTTTAAATTTTATCAAAAGCTTTTTTTTTTTTTTTTTTTTTTATTTAGTGAGTTAAGCCAAGAATAACTATGTATAACATTATTTCATCTGTACATATGTTATTTTTTTTGTCTTACATTGTCTGGCTTAGATCATAAAGTATTTAGGATAAAGCATTTACACAACCTTGAACTACCGTGAAGGTTAAAGGGTTTCCTTAAAAGTAAATCTGAGTGTTGCCTTATTAGGGCAATGGTGTTACAGATTCCACTGTATGCCTCTAATAACTGCTTTTCTGTACATACAGTATCACAAGGAATCTTAGTGTGTCTCTGAGTTATATATTTGGAAACACGACTGAACTGTAAAGTGTCAATTAAATAAGTGCATGCTGTAAAAGTACCTTCCATACTCACAACTGTGATTTCAAATGATTTCTGATATTAATATTCCTGTAAGGGTGTCTACATAATTCTGAGGATACAGTGTTGCCCAAATTAACAGAAATTGGTGTTTTTATTGTTGTTACTTTTTTATTGTTGTTTCTCCATATAACTCAATATGAGTATATGACATGCAAACAATATAATTCATGTTATATGAGAAAATGTTCTAATACAATGTTCTAATATTTTGTGAAGGACCCTTTGGCCATTATCAAGGATTTAACTCGTTGAGGCATAGAATGAACAAGTTCACGGGAATGTTCAATCATGAAGAGCATTGCGTGCTCAAGCTGAAATGAGTTCTTCAGTCAGTTGCTGCTTGTTTATTATGATCTTTTTCTTCATGTCTGACTTCAGAATAGCCCACAAGTTCTCTAATGGATTTATATCTGGGCTGTTACCCAGCTGCTTGTTTATTATGATCTTTTTCTTCATGTCTGACTTCAGAATAGCCCACAAGTTCTCTAATGGATTTATATCTGGGCTGTTACCCAGCCATGGTATCACTTCAATATCATGGACCTCAAGTCGACCTTTGTGACATAGGGCACCATCGTGCATGAAGATGAAGTCCCCTGTCCCAGTAAATCCTTTCTTCTTTGCCTAGTCACACAGCTGAGGGAACAGACATTGCTGTAGTATGGTTTTTTCCTGTTCCTGCGTCATGTTTCCTTGAACAATGTAAAGCCGACCTGTTCCGAAGACGCTCATAATGGTCCACACCATCACTTGAGTGGGGTGCTGATACACTGAATGATACAATCATCCCCCATCTGATCTCCAGATTGTCTTATGACATACTGTTCTTGCTGATCTGAACACTGTATTATGTTCTCATCACTGAAAACAACCCATTCACAATCTTCTTCTCACTAGTTTTGAAACTCTTTTGTCCAGCACAGTCTTTTTGCCTTCATTTGATTGGGCAATTTTTGTTTCTTCAGAGGTCTGCAAGCTCGAAGCCAAACATCCAGAAGTCTCCGTCGAACAGCTCTGGAACTCACTGTAACACCCTGTTGTTACATCATCCCCTGCAGCTGTCTACTGGATGCCTTGCAATTCTTACAACATTCTCTGATCAGATATGAATCATCCTGAGGAGTTGTGGACCTTCTGCAACCACATATGCCAGAATGTCTTGGCGACAACCCTTCACCTTTATTCAGTTTCTTCTGAATCTGGCTGACAGAGAGCTGACTAACTCCAAACTTCTTGGCAATTTCTGATCCAGGAAAACCTTCTTTGAGCACATTCTCAACTTTTGCATGCTTTTGTGGCATTCAGTCAGCCAGTTTACCCATTTTTAAGGCTATGGAGTTTCATCATTATGTGGCATCATTATGAAGTCATTTTTCTTTAAGTAGGTAACTTGTAATTTTGAGCTAAACAGCTTTTTCTTAAAGAATTAGCAAACTGAAATGATTTTGTGAATTTCTGAAAAAGCCAGACTGAAAAGCTCTAAAAAACTAAGAAATGTCCATTATTTGCCACTATTTCTATTACTCTGGCCAACACTGTAGAACTGGAATCATCACATTACAAGAGTACTAAAGGTAAGCACAAGGAAGTGTGTATATTAAGTTCAAGAGAGTATTCTCATTAATCTGAGGACCAATAGCTTTACCCTCCTGCATTACCTTACTAATGTGCTAAGTCTAGTCCTGCCCCTAACCCAATTCTGAACATTACCTTAGAAAAAGCCCTTCTCATAAAACTACCACATCTCAAAACTCTCTGACGCATATCACATACAGCAGCGGGCATACACAGCACTAACAATTGATTAGTCCTTACTATAGGCCTATCCTGAAGGCATTCACTAACACACTCACATCCGATATAAAAACTTTCTGTATATCCAGAAGTTTTGGAATTACATTCTCATACCAACATGCACTTGTCCTTACTCCTGTCAACATCTCCAATATTCAACAAACAGTACCTTTTATGAATTTGCAAAGCACTTTACTCTGTCAATGAACTGATAATCTGACAAGGTGAAGTGAACTCATACACTCAAACAACATGCGCATTTGTGTGTGTGAGTATTGCATAACAAGTTTGTTGAAATTAACTAATAATATGTAAATCAAGGACAGACATATTTTAGCAGTTTATATGAATTATTTAATTCAGTAATGCATCTTTTGGAACTCTCACTGTGGGACTATCACTTTGGTTACTACATTTCACCTGGAAATACAGATTTAGATTATGTTCATTATATAACACTAGTGAGAAGCAAAACATATTACTTTGTGTTTTTTTAAATTAGAACATCAATTTTATATCAATACATTATATCTTTGGACTTATTTTAGCTTTTCTCCTGCATTCACCCTTGTAAAAGGGACCTTGGCAGTGGATTTTACCTAATTAACAGAGTATAATACATTTGAAGTGAATGAATGAATGAATGAATGAATGAACGGATGAATCACAGTTCTTTCACCTTAATTAGAAACTCCAATACAAGCAATCCTATTAACAGGTCTACAAGATCAAAATTTGGTTGATTAAAAAAGTAAGAAAGAGCTGGGCAATGACATTTACAAGGAAATAGTTGCTGTGTAGCAAAAAGTGCTTAGAAGTAAGCATTTGCTTCACTTCAAAGATAATTCAAAGACTGCACAGTTCTTGCTTACAGCTGTTTATTTCTTTTAACCATGGAATGTTTCTGCAGCTCTTCAAAGTCAAGAAACATAGCTTTATGACAAGTGAATTGTAGGGTCAGAATTTTAGATCAAACGTTCTCCGAGCTTTTGGATATTATGGTCTGAAATAAAACACTTTTTCCACGTTCTTTGCCAAATGCATCACAATATCACAGCACATAATGTCAGCAAATCTTCTGTCAGGCCATGATGGTATGCCTGAGGAAATATGCACTAATACTTGCTTTACTATATAGCGATACAAGAAAATATCAGAAATATTTCCCTTAGGCGGTATGGCACTGAAAATCCACTTATGGCTTTGCTACTCAGAAGTTCACAAGGTGAACCTGCAGATAATGAAATATTCGGATATTCTCATGTGCCTGTGCCATTCACATACTCTTTCTAGGTGGAACTGCAGCATGGTATAATTGTCAATGAGACACAAAATATCACTTTTTTTATTTCTTTGCTAACAAGACAATCTAACAGTTGAAAGAGCAAGTATGTTACCATGCAGGAGGATCCCTTCAGTTTACAAAATGTACGTTGATATCTGATGTTGTCACATTCCTGCTCTTATTTACTTCGGCTTTTTGTTATTCTGATGAGGAAGTTTACTACATGAGAACTGCATATTCTGCTGTCCTTTAATTTTTCAATGCAGAAAGGTTTAAGTTGGCAATCAAGATAATAAAAGGTAAGCAGGATTTAAACCTCCACCAATATATAAATAAAATACATTAGAAGGCTGATTTATCACTTAATGGTTATGCCATGACCAGAACAAATTGCCTTTACACAATAAGCAGATTGGCACTCTCACATGTTACAAGAACCTGGGTGATTGGATTGTTATTTCCACATTCATCCTTAGCTTGACATATTTTATCCTCTTGGAAGTAGAATACAGTGTGAGGACAGGCATCAACAAGGTACATATGTTTTCTCATCTTAATTGTCTAGGGTCCCAAGTATTTTGTCTTGTATATAATTTTCACTCTAGATTCTGATGACTCCAAAGCTTTCAAAGTATTAACAGTTTAGATATAATATTATTAAATATATAAAGAGAGAGAGGAGTAAACACGGTCCAGATTTGTCCCTACTTTACATGCAGACATATATTATAAAAATGTGTAATAAAAATGCATATTACATATTTGCAATGCCCTCATTCTTTCATATCTCTGTAAATATTTTTGTACAAACAGAATCTATAAAGACTTAAATTAGTTGTGGCATAGTGAGTGAGCCAGGGAAGCAAACTGCAGAAGAAAGTTATCAGAATGTTTTGAACATGCTATGAGTTTGAAGCAGACAGAGAAGTTATCTCCATAGTAATTAATACACACCAGCTGCTACCTAAGCTGTATCAGGACTACTGTCCCTTCAAGGGCTAGATTTCTTATCCTCTAGGCCTAGAGAGGATTATCTGAAATCTGCAGAATGTTGTTTGTAAAGAATGAGGGCAGAATTGAGAAGATGCAGAAAGAAACCATAAGGCTGGGAATTAAAGTGGACAAGAAGTCCCTACTGTGTTTAAAAATTCTGAAGTAAAAGAATTTTCCTTGAGAGTGGATATGGCAAGCATACTAAAAAACTGCAGTGGGTTCATATAGTATAGAAGCACACAATTAGTGACAGAAGGCTTCAGCCCAAATATCCTTGTGGACCAATGACTCTGATTTAAAATCTGATTTATCTCAAGGCTAAAGAGTTATGCCAAGTGTATGTAATATTTTCCTTTTGATTGTGCTGTTTTCAGATTACAATTTTACTCTGATGAACAAAGCATGTATTAGTTCTTCCTGAAACAAGGAAAATAAAATTAAATTTACAGATGGAACTTCAAGGCTGATCTTCTTGAAGAATGAATTGAGCTGATTCCACCCAAAATGCTACATTGTGGATTGCAGTGGGCAGAAAGCATTTGAAATAATTGAATTTCCAAGGTATTTGCTCCACTTTAGCTTTTTCCCGCAGACTGCAAAAAGGACTGCAGGCTATGTCCAAGTGAAATGTTTATTAATAACTAACTGCAGAAGAAAAGAAAGTTTCAGACCGAATGGTACCTCAGAAATTAGTAAAAAACTTATGGTAATCTGCACATGAAGGTTTCTGAATGCTGAATTGCTCAAACTGGGGAGCTGCTACACTCTTATGTCAATATGTTGGTTTGTTCTGCAAGAAGTGATCCTTATAACAGGAAAAAAGGCTTGCTGCTATGAACTGTTGAAACCCTTGTGCCCATATGGAATCTGTTCTGGGAAATGAATCCTTATGACAGAAAGAATGATTACCTTTCAGAAAATGTAGCTATTTATTTTCTGTTGTTGAACTTTTCCCAAGAGTCTGAAAATGGTATTTGCCGTGAGGCAGTTGTTACTTTTGTCAAAAGGGAAACACCCACTGAGGTACAGGAAAAATCTACAACAACTCTTCAGGATGGAGATACTGTCAAGTGACCAACAATGCTCAGCCTCTGTCAGCAACATGTAACAGCTATGTTAAGCCAGCCACCATCTTGGTTGGGAATACCAAAAGCCAGTGGCTCTCTGAAAATACTCAGGAATGAAGATGACATGGAGGCTTATCTTGTGATGTTCAAGAGTTATGCAACTTGAGAAATCTGGCCTTAAATGGATCAGTCCAGAATATTGTGCTCACATATAAGTGGGGAGTTAGATGGACTTGGGGGTACTGATAAGCACAACTGCCACAGACTGAAGCAAGAAATGATGGCTAAGGTTGTAACCCAAACTGATCCATAATCCATTAAGTTTCAGAACTTGACATTCATTATGGACAGTCCAGTAAAGTCACAAGTAATTGATTTAATACATAATTTAAAACTATGGCTAGAAACTCATGTAAATTCATTCATCCATCCACAACCCCTTCTTCCCATTTTTGCACATGGGCTAAGGGTGTCATTTCAACAGTGACAATCATCTAGAGCCAAAGTTCGTATTACAATTTTAGTTTTCCATAAATTTAAAACAGCTTTCTCGCAACTTAGTGAACTTATTATTTCAGCATAAACATGTCTTCTGAATAGTTATCTAGTTATGTAGAATGCTTATTAACTGAATTTTCAAATATTTTGTCAGTTTTGCATGCACCGGGGGCTAGTAAAGCACCTAGACCTATGTATGATTCTTTGCCTGCAAACAAGAAAAAATGTCACCATCTAAATGGTTTGTTTTATTTGTTCTAGAAAATGATATATAGCAAGATATTATATATGTAGTGACATCTGTACTATACCTGTAAAAAATGTTAATGTGAACCAAAAAGCTGTACCTTGGCTATTGAATATGAAAATGCTGAGCCTTTAACTACTAGAAATGCTGAATATCCTTTTTGTTATTGTGCTGCTTCTAGAATTACTAAATATAATATTGGGATCTCCTATGGAACCCCTGCACCATTAGCTCGCAGTTCAACTGCTTGATGTCGTTTGCTCAAAATGGCAAATATCCAAAATCTCATTAGCTCAATCCTACTATAGTCATGCATACAGCCACCCAAAACACTACCATCCACACACAATATGTAATCACAAGCCCTGGCCCATAACCTTAAAACTCACAGTCGTTCCTTAACTCCAATCACAAACTGTGCATTCTGTCCCTAATACCTCCTTTCACTCTAAAAATCTTCTACTTACTCCTTAATTCCTATCCCAAACCTTGCTCCTTATCCCTAGCCCTTAAACTCTCAGTCAGTCTCTAAACCTAATCAGAACCCAGATGTAAAATCCCAGTCTGGTCCTATACCTAAACCGTGCAGTCACTCCCTAACCCTATCTACAACCCAATTCCAAATCTTGCTCCTTAACCCTAAAATTCCAAATTCCTAACCCTATTCACAAATCCTGCTCCCTAACCCTAAATATGTCAGTCAACCCTAACCTTGATTGGTTCCTCCTCATGTTTGTTGACTTACCTTACCCACACAACACTTGTTCCAACAAAAGCCCATGTGAGCTACATGCAGCATAAGCAACTGTCTGTGAGATTGTGGCCCTCAGGGAGTTGAGAATTGTACAAATTAAGTAGATCTATGGTATTGTGATAGAGAAAAGAAATACAATGGTTGTTGGACTCAGTGAGCATGATCATCCTATTTAGAACACAATATGTTTGCAAGCATAAAAGAACTAGTAATCAGAAAATTAAGCTGTGTGCTTGAAGACAAAATCTAATCCACATAACAGAGCCAGAAATACAAATTTTTTATGTCAATATGTTAAACCTATTAGCACCAGTGTAAAATAAACATGGGAAGATGAATATACCCTAGGGGAGACTCAGAAATGGGTAGTAATGTATGAATTGCTATCAAGTATTTTTCAAACATTTCTGTGTTCATAGAATGTTGTGAGATATGTGTCTAACCAAATGTTATTCCACATAAATGAAAAATGATTTCATTTAAATGTATAGATAGGCATATTAGCCTCATTCTGTAAAATCCAGACTGTTGAAAAACACCCATCAATGTTGTGCAGCACAAATAGCAAATTAAACTACAAATCTTTATTCAGTAATGGCATGAAATTAAGGATCAAAGCCCATCAATGCTATGAGCTCATGCATTCCAATCCCAATGATATAACCGATATATTAACTTACAGACTTGGTTCCACCTTTACCCACCCATCCACATTTTTGTCTCGAGTATCACTGAAAATTTAGTTTCTCCTGAAATAACCTTGGAACAAATCTTCAAATCCATGTGAAAGGCTACAAAAATACTTCCATGGGACAAGACAACATAGCAAGGCTGCATTCTCATTAATTCCAAGTATACACTATCTGGACTTCTACTTAAACTGTTCAACCTATCCACAGGGCTTATGCTTGATGCTGGGAGAACAGTCACTGTGACTACTCTACACAAGGGTGGCCTCTCTAGACAGGTCCATCATCCTTACAACCTTATATGCATATATCTATGGACTATATCTTTGCAGAACTCATTTCTGCAGACACAAATTAGCTGATCAAGACCAAAATAAGTTTGGTTTTATGAAGAGCAAGTCTTGTCTCCTAAACCTACTAAGTATCTCTGAAAAAGTTACAAAGTATGTGGACAATGGTTACTAAATGCACACTGCTTTTTTTCATCTGACCAAGGCTTTTGACACTAGTCACATGCTGGTAGTATTAAAAAATAAACAAACTTAATATAAACAACAATACTATTTGTTGGATTACAACTTAGCTATCTGACGTATCACAGGTTGTAAAATTTGCTGGTAACCTCTCTAAACACAGTGATCAGTCTTCTTCTGTCTGGTATTTATTTTGCAGACATCCAGTCCAATTTCCTAGAAGTGTGTGTGACAAAAAGAGGTGCTGCCAGTACAGCTAGCTGGAATTCTGTAAATAATTATATGTCATTGGAGAATATCAAAATGATTTATGCAATATGCTTGTGTTACAAATGTATTAGAACTGTATGGCATGTGTATATCAAACTGCTTATACAGATGTGTGTGTTGAAATGGTTGCAAAGTGATGTTTGAAATGTAACCACAGTGTACCCTATTGGAAGAGAACAGAAATGTGCATGCACTAATGTAATTGTTTAAATGTATAAATTTTAACACTGGAAATTGGAATAGAGAAGATTAACCTCAGTCTAGCAAACTTTAGAAAAAAAATCTAAAATTAAATTACTTATGGCTATGCCATAAAGTTTTCAATGCAGCTAGAGACACAGAGTCTGTGCTAGGAATCTTTCTGTATTGTCCTTGGAGTGAACTAATTGCTACATTTGAAACATGAAGGAATGCAACTGTTTTATGACTTCCAGAATCTGCCAAACATCTGAGGAAATGCCCTTGTCTGCATATTTTTACAGGTAGATGCTAAATGCTGCCAACGTCTACCAATGGGGATTTTGGCCTGGGAACTAGAAGTCAGATGACCATAAATTATGTCATTCTGCAAACTATCCTAGCAGTAATAATTTAGATATTAATTTGATTTGTGAAGTCTCTTGGTGAGACAGAGCATTCTGCATTCTGTCTTGGACCTGACAACGACTAGACGATCCATTTACCACATTTGCCTTGCTGTATTAGTAAGTTCTTAGATACAGTATAATTCTCTTTAATTCAGTCAGGAATATAGTGAAGCTTAGTTTAGATATATTTCTTTATTTATTTTAGACTGTCCTACAATGTTGTTTTAAATATGTCATGTGATTTTGAGCTCTGATGTCACTGTGAATATATATTTAGTAGTGTCTTGTTCTTTTATTTATTATTAAATATATTTAAACCTTTCGTTATGCCTGATATGTGTACAGATATTTAAGTTTTGGGAGTACTTGCTTATTTATTTGGTGACACTATGTGGACCATTCCTAGTAGCCTTGCTCCTGGTCAAACTACCATTCATATTAGTATTAATATTACACAGTAAAATTGGACACCCTTTGTTAATGGCCTTAAAGTAGTTGATAAGGGGTTCTAGTGGCAGTGATAACTACATTATAGTCTGGGAAGAAGGGGGCATAGCTAATAAACCTGTGCCAGCATTTCTCAGGTGTGTTTCTCAGGTGTGTGTGTGTAAAACAAAGCTCCAAGTGAGTGTGTGTCAGCTACTTGGGCAGGGACATGAGACACTGATTGGACAGAAAGAGATAGTGTTGGAGGACTTGGCTTAAAACCCTGGCTAAAAGGATTCAACTCTATAGCTGTGCAAGTGGGAGAGTGTTATTTGGGGATCTGGAGAAAGAGAGAGAAACCAGCCTCAGACTGACTGTGGTCGATTTGTGTGTTCTTAAGGGAAATTGCACTTGATGCAGAGAGCTGCATCTGGAAATACTGTGTGTGTCCCTGTCATCCTCTCAGTAAATGTCCCCCACTGTTGCCAGTGGTGAGGATTAAGGCTCCTTGATTGTTGGTCCAGTGGATGGTCATCACAGTGTGGTTGACAAGTTTGCTGATGACTAGAACCTGGACTCTATTATCCACTCATCTACTGACCCTAAACAGTTTCAGCATGAACTATAATACGCTGAAAATGGTCCATTGTTATAAGCAAAAAATACAGTATAACAGCATTTTTCAAAAAACTATTCCTACCTTCCATGTTATAAATGGTACTTATCTTCAGAATCACACCGTCATAGGAGATCTAGGTACTTGTGTGGTCAATTATTTCTCTCATTTGAACATCATGCTTCCACTATAATTATGACATCCTTCTATTTGTCCCATTTCATTTTCAAGGGAATATCTCCAATATCCAAGGAAGTCACTCTGCCACTGTAATCTTCCCTTACCACACCCATCATTGAACATAATGCCTGCTTTGGTATATATTTATAAATCAAAGCCTATCACTCAACAACAAAGGCCCCAGAGATACTTTGTAATGGAAATTAAAGGCCCAAAATTTGATTATCCTGTTAGATTAGCACAACTCTCTTCAGGTTGCGCCTAGCAGATCCATGTCTCACATTTTGAGGCATGAAAGAACCAATCCTATTTGACCTCTTGTTTCTTTGCAAAACCAGTGCCTACACAAACAACCACACTAGAGACCTAAATCTATTCCAACAAATAAACAATACTGGCTGAAGATACAACTTCTTAACTTAGTGCATTCTCATATTATAGAATAAGGTACGACTACATGTCAAAATAAATGTACTGATTTGACTGCTTTTAAAGACCTTTTTGATGACTGGATAGGTAGATAAAGTTTTACTAGGACTGTCATGTAGAATTGTGTTCACTTTGGGTGGTAAACATCATTAAGTGTTTGAAAAGGGAGGTATAAACTTTTAATTGTGTCTACTTAAATGTGTATACGGTCCTCATGATCACTTACCTACTGTTGCTCCTATGTTCTTATGTCATAAATAAAATAAGTACTGAAGAAAAGAAAGGGAAACTACTGGTGTGTCTCTTGAAAATAAATTATTTTCATGAGGTGTCTTTTTCAGAGAGCGAACTAGGTGAACAGGAAAAAAAAAACTTTATTTACAGCAGAAGAGGTGATTCTCTCCACTTTACTCAGAATACCTATGAAAATAATGTTTACTTCTAGGTAAGGTGTATTATTTTCAAGAAGACTCAGTCTGAAGACAATACACTAAAATACAGTACAGTTATAGAATATATTCAGAGTAGATGGAGAAACAGAGGAAACCAACAAAATGCATATATTTTGAACTATGGAATGGCCAGTTCTATATGCTAACCACAGACAAAAATATAGATACAGAGTCATTTGTTCCAAAGACTTTTAGAACACTTGTGACGACATTAGCACTTAGCAACATTCTGGATAGTCATTTAGGAAAGGATAGAACAAATGATAGAATTTTAGCTAGGTTCTACTGGCCTGGAATTAAAATTATTTTTTTCTGCTGCTTCCCCGGGATGTCAAACAACAGCACCTAACCCATGGTTTAAGGAGCATTTGATAGCATTTCTTATCATGGATGTCCCATTTGAATGAATAGCACTTGTAAAACCTTGTGAGAAACATCAGCATATACTGGCAAATATTGATTCCCCAACAAATATTGTTTTAGCAGTACCCTTAAGTCAAAGTGAAGTCCCTGGTAAAGGAACTAGTATTGTTTTTTGTACAGCAGGAATTCCCTGAGAAACTTTAACTTATAGAGACATTTCATTAATTTCCAAAACAGTAATGAGCTTTGTCATTTTTTTTTACAAGAGAAACAGATAAAGACATCTGTATACCATTCGAAAATAGATAGGCTAGTTGAGGTAGCTGAGCTCTTTAACAACACTTTAAAGTTAATGTTATGAAAGGCTATAGAACTGGTTGGTAGAAAACTGAGACCTATAATTCCACATATTTTCTTTATTGTAACAAGCTGATTCACACCATTTGAACTGCTGAATGGCAGACATCCCAGATGTTTGCTAGATATAGTAAACGAAACCTTTGATGAGGAAAGCACTCCTTTGAAAGTGTGGGAGAGCATTTTTCAGTCTTGCAGGATAGATTAAGAACTATAATGCAAATACTGATTTTGTGAAATTAATTATGGCCTGACTTAAGAATAGGGTCCATTTTATCATGACATGTAAAAAAATCTGAGCATTTGGAGTAATTAAACCAAGACACAAATCCCTGCAGTAACAGAAGAATGTATGACAAGAGTACAAAAGATACAACAGGAAGCACATAGCAAAAATGCTCTCTTCACACAATCAGGAGATTAAGTGTATGTGTCAATACCCATGACTGAAAATAAGTTTCTTGCAAAGTGTCACAGTCCTTTTGAATCTGTGGAATAAAGTAAGTGAAGTAAACTATAAGGCAATATAACTGAGAGAAAAAGGAAATCTTAACACATACAACACATGCATGCTCTGAAACCATGGATAAAAAATAAAATTTCTGTATTAAGTATGTTTATCAAAGAGGATAAAGTTAAAGTAGCATGTCTTGAAATCAGCATAAATGAGACATTATCAGTACCTCAGAAACAAGAGGTAAAGGAATTTCAGCTGATGAATATGGACATTCTCTCTGAGCTGCCTGTTACAAAAATAATTTAATTCAGTACAACAAAGACACCATGCCAGTTAAGAAGGTAAATCTGACTGTACTGAATACCAGTATCCCAACACTAAGTAATTAAGCAAGAGTTACAGAAATGTATTAAACTTGGGGTCATAGGACAGTCCTAAAGTGAGCAGAAAAGCCCCATTGTACTGCTGTCCAAGTCCGATGTGTTTATATGGAAATGTATTACCACATGCTCTTTATCTCCTGGTTTGATATAAAAAATTAACTGGAAATCTAAATTTGATTCATATCCTTTGCTTTGAGAGGATAAATTAATTTTAAAAAAATTGCACAAGGATAGGTTTTTCACCACTTTGCACGTAACAGAAGTCTTTTGACAAATTCTACTAGCTTCAGAAGATTTTCCATACCAGAAGAATTATTACAGAGCCCGATCATTTGGCCACAGATTGATGGAAAAATTCTTACACCCATACTAGATATGCAGCAGTCTAGTTGTACAACAATATTTTCCAAGGACTGGGTAATCCATATCTGTAAAGTTTAAGAAACCTTAGTATTTAAATATATTGTGTAATTCTGGGCTAACTGCTAACTTGAAGGCAAAAAAGTACAGCCTCCATGGGATCTGATAACATCCTTGGCTGCGTCCTACGTGAACTCAGGCATGAGCTCTCACCACCATTAGGCACCCTATTCAAACAAAGCCTGAGAACCAGTTTCATCTCAGCCAAATGGAGGATAGCCACTGTCATCCCTCTGCACAAAAGTGGAGTGTCCACCGACCCAGGCAATTATAGGCCCATCAGCCTAACTATCCTGATCTGCAAGGCCATGGAACACATTATCATGGACCTTACAAACAACAACATTGGCAACTTCCAAATGCTTGACCCCACACAGTTTGGTTTTGTCAGAGGGAGATCATGCTTGTTAAACTTGGTCAACTTCTTCAAAAGAGTCAACAAAGCCATGGATGAGGGGAAGACAATACACATCGCCTACCTTGACCTAGCCAAAGCTTTTGACACAATTCCCCACATGGGCATAATAGATAAACTCTCCTAGCTAGGCATCAACCCATATGTTACCAGATGAGTAGCTAACTGGCTCACTGATAGAACACACACAGTTGAAATAGGGGAAGCCACCTCTAGTAGTAGATCTGTAATGAGCTGTGTACCCCAAGGTTCGGTCTTGGGGCCTCTACTGTTTGGGATATAGTTTTCTGAGGTGCAAGCCAAAGCCAGTGATCTGTGGCTGACCATGTTTGCAGATGCTGCCTTAAATTCCCCTAGTGATGTGAACATCCTCCAAGAGTGCCTTACCCAAACTAATAACTGGTGCTGTAAGCATGGCCTCAAACTGAATGCCAAGAAATGCATCCTCATACCCTTTGTGTAAAAAGGCATCCCCATTAATTATCACATTAATAACAACTTGCTAAGCACACAGTCACGCGTGAAGAACTTGGGCACCTAGGTTGATAGCAACCTGACTTTTGACCACAATATTGCTTCCGTTGTACGTAAGGCTTTCTACATGGCCCTCATCATTAGTACGGGTATTTCATCCAGGAACAAGGACGTCTTAACATTGCTGTACTCCTCCCTTATCTGACCCATTATCGAGAACAATTCTCCCTTCGGCATGTACCTTGCCAAGCACATGCAGCAGCTGGAGAGATCACAGGGGGTCCTGACCAGGAAAATCCTGGGTCTCAAACACCTATCCTACATAGATAGGCTAAAAGCCCTATACCCTCTACTGAGTCTCGTACAGACTGCTCAGAGGTGACCTGTGTCTGCCAAGCAAGGCCATTTCAAACCTAACCTTGATGGAGTTGCTGCATATCCGCAAGTCAAACTCCATTCGCGCAACCCATACACAAGGCCTCAACCTGGTCTGTGACATTAATAGAACTTGTTGGTGGGATAGATTTGTGTCCCAAAGACTCCCCCATCTGTGGAATAGACTCCCTTTCCATGTCAAGCAGAGTACCTCACTAGCCCTCTTTAAGAGGAAACTGGATGACTGGATGGGAAACAGAAAATTCTCCCCTGGGATCCCACCTGTGTCTCTGCTTGACAGGTGAAACAGATGCTGACACTGTGGGAACATGGGTGAAATTCTTGGCTTGACTATGAACCTATGAACCTATGAACCCAGATAAATGCAATATAGAAGTGGCAGAACCTGATATCTGGGTTATAAAATAGGCTGAGCTGCTGAGAGATAATGAAACCATGGGCTTAAAACGTTTTTTGAGCTTAGCTAGCTATTATTGCAAATTAATTCCCAATGTTGCTACCATTACTTACCTCCTGGCTCACCTCATCAAAGGTAAGGGTTTCTTAAAGGCTTAGTGGACAGTTAAAGTAGAATAAACCTTTAGGAAACTAAAATATGTGCTGTATTTGACCTCCAGACTTTTCCACGCAAGTCTTAGTACACATAGATGCCTCTGAGATAGTTATAGGCAGATTCTTGTTTCAGGTTATAGATGGGGATGACCTCTCAACAATGCTGAGAGACATTATTTAACTAATAACAGAGATTTTGTTTCATAAAATGGCACCTCATCACCCCACAATATTAATAGTTGGGAGGAATTTTGACTTAATTTCTGATCATACCCCTCTACAATGGCTCTACTGACAAAAAGACTGCAATATGACTTTGTCCAGGAGGGCTTTGATCCTCCAACCCTTTAATTTCAAGATCCACCACTGTCCCAGTCCCTCTCACATTAAATGCAATGGGCCATCACAGGCTTTCAGCACAAATGCTGGGGCTGTAATTTATAGTTCAGTACTGGAATGGTAAAGTGGCGGAAGGAATGAGTCAGTGAAGTGCCCTACTGACTGCTGAAAAGGTTTTGTCACAACCTCTAAAGCAGGCAGACATGTAAACCATCTATATAAGTATCAATAGGTAACATCTGCCTCTTGCTATATCAGAGCTACTCCCCACTTGATCAGGTAGATTATTTATCCTGTAAGTCTAGACAGAACTACATGGAATCTCCATGATGTTTCATGTAAAGGAAGAAGACAGAGCTCAGAAGAGGTGGAGAGAGTGCCCAAGGAGAAATCTTGGCGAGTGGATGGGCAATTGGAAGTTCACCCCAGGGATCACTTCAGTGGCCTTGCTTGACAGGAGCACTGGAAACTAACTTTGGGCAGCATGATGCCAGGGAATATTCTTGGGCTAGACTTATATAGGCTAAAGGGCCGTTAGCCTAGTACACACCTATGAACCTAAGGCTGGGAGTTCTGTGGTGGAAAGGGGAGTCTCTTCTGTGTAGAAGAATTCTGAAGTACGAAATTCTCAGTGTGAATGAGTACTGAAGATACATTGAAAAGCTGCTGGTATATTTTTTATACTAAATTAGCACAAGAGAGACAGCTCTCAACCCAAATACCTTTGTGGACTAACTCTTCAGTGATTTTTATTTAAAAGTGTTTTTTCCATGTGGTAAAGACTTAAAATAATTGTTTGTTTTATTTCCTTATTAGTGTAGCGATTTCAAATTGCAATTTGTTTTTCTTGAATGAAACATGTTTTCATTAATTCTGAAGTAAAGATAATAAAATTATGTGCGCTGATATATTAAAGTCATAACCTAAGGAGTAATTGGCTGAAGTAATTCTACTTTACATGCTTCAGAATGCAGTTATCATTTAGACATTAGTTCAGATTCAATAAACCCTACATAGTCCTCTTATACCATGTGCATGTCGCATGATGATGCGCACATGATAGAGCACTGTTTTGGATACAGTAAGTGGCTCAACATGGTGTGTACAGCTGCGCAAACAAGGTAAACACCTTGACATGCTAATTACAACATAAACAGCTAAACTGTATGCTAATCAACTAATCCAAGATGGAGGAGCTATTCAACAAGCTATAAAGCATCTGTTCAAAACCTATTGAAATACAGCCTCAGAAAGCAGTCTACACAGAAAGAATGTTAGGGGCTGCTACTGCTTTAATTCATGTATGTGCAGCATATGCTGCTGCTGCTACTAACAGGCCATGGCTCAGATCCCGTTTAACTTATCACAATCTGCATGACAAGAAAACTGTAGAGTATTGTAGGGTAGAGGGAGGTACACCACAGGAACTCTGCAACCTCTGTTGTCCTCAACTGAGACCCAGGGCAAACCGAGGGGAACCCTCTATGCCCCTCTATGCATCACTCATCAGACCCATCATAGAGTACAATGCCCCATTTGGGATGTACCTTACAAGACACCTGCAACAACTGGAAAGACAACAGAAGTACCTCACCAAGAAGATCACTGACCTCAAGCAGATGCCCTATGCAGCTCGACTGAAGAAACTCCAGCTGTACTCGGTTGCATACCGCCTACTCAGAGGTGATCTCTTCCTGACATACAGAGCCATGTCGAACCCAGAATTGATGGACATGCTCCACCTAAAGAAAACCATATCCCCTCGAGCCACATGCTCCAGGGATCTAAACCTCATCACAACAATACATAGGACGTGCTGGAGGGATAGATTCCTGTCCCAGAGACTTCCTATGCTCTGGAACAAGATTCCAATCTACATTAGGCAGAGCTCCTCGCTAACCCTCTTCAAGAGAAACCTTGATGAGTGGATGGGAAACAGAAAGTTTACCCCAGGGATCACTTCAATAGCTCTGCTGGACAGAGGCACGGGGAACTAATCTAAGGGGGCGGCAAAAGCCGACACATTCCGGCTAGGCTTATAAATGCCTTTGGGCAAATAGCTTAGTACCTACCTATGAACCTATGAACCTATGAACCCATACCAGTGGAGACATAGGTATGTGTAGCACTGGAACTATGGCTGATGATACCTATCAGAAATGCACACACACACACACACACACACACACACACACACACACACACACACACACACACACACACACACACACAGAAGAATGCCATAATGAGGCACATGCTCAAATGAGAAATATCTTAGAGTGTGTGCTTGGGCTGCTGAAGTTATGGTTCCGGTGCCTAGGTATATCTGGGGGAACCTTGCAGTACAATGCATGTACATGTACTGAAATATTCAGTCTGTGCCATGCTACACAATGTCATCCTGAGACAGCAGCTTCAACAGGATCAACAAGGGGAGGGGCACACATCGCAACACCAATGGTAAGGTCACCACAGCCACACACAGGTGAGGAGTCAGAGGGGGAACCAGCAGCTTCTGTGGGTGTAGGCAGATGTAGGCATGCTCAATATGCCCTTTCATTGGCTAAGAGGCAATGCATAGCATATTCACACCACCTAGGGGGCTGAAACCTGCATCCTACATACTTACATATAATAACACTGATGCCAGATAATGCTTGTAATCTTTACCTACCCATGTAATGGCTGTGTACTGCTAGCATCAGACAGCATTAGCCCTGAACTAATACTCTTGCAACTGCTAGATTTACAACATAAGTGATGAACCTGGAGTGTATTGTGTAGTAATATGAATGAATGGCATATCCTTGCATGTTTTTACTTGGTAATGTAAGTAAGTAAGTGGACTGTGGACTGTGGACAGTACAGAGGCATCAAACTCCTACCACATTGCATGAAAGTTCTGGAGAGGGTGATTGATAAATGGATACGCAGAATAGTAGAATGTAAGATGGGAGATGAACAGTTTGGATTCAGATCAGGATGCAGCACAATTGACCCGATGTTTGCATTGAGACAGATACTTGAGAAGAAACTAGAGAAGTGGAGAGAGTCAAACTGGGCTTTCCTAGACTTGGAGAAAGCATATGACAAGGTCTCATGAAAGCTGATCTGGGCAGTACTGTGGTGGTTTGAAGTCCCAGAAACATTGATAGAATTAGTACAGGCTATGTACAAGGACTCAGTGACTCAAGTACGAACAGTGTTTGGCCTCACTGTGGTGTTCCCAGTGGGAGTGGGTGTACACCAGGGTTCAGCTCTGAGCCCACTGCTGTTCATACTGGTAATGGACTACATCAGCAAACAGGTTGGAGGGGTCAGAGCAACAAAGCTGCTGTATGCAGACGATGTGGCAGTACAGGCAGACTCTGATCTAGAACTTCAGCAAAGGATAGGAGAATGGAATGCAAATCTGAAGGCACATGGGATAAAACTAAGCACAGATAAGACAGTGGTAATGGCAGCAGATTGGGGAAATCAGAAGAAGCTGAGAATAGAGATAGATGGGAAGATAGTGGAACAGGTAAACAGCTTCAAGTATCTGGGAGGGGTGGTTGAGGAGAAGGGTAGTCTGAATGAAGAGGTCAAAGCTAGAATCAGAGGGGCTGCAGCCAACTGGCATAGAGTATCAGGTGTAGTATATGACAGAAGAATTCCAAAGAAGCTGAAAAGTAAGGTGTACAAGACAGTGGTGCAACCAGTACTACTGTATGGTGCAGAAACCTGGGCAGTAAAGGCAGAATAGTTGAAGAAGCTAGCGGTGATGGAAATGAAGTGCCTGAGAAAGGTGGTAGGATGCACACTGTGGGACAGGTGAAGAAATGAGGACATAAGAGCAGAAGCCAAAGTAGCTCCAGTAGCTCCAGTTGCAGAAAAGATCAAAGAAAACAGATTACGATGGTATGGGCACATGTGTAGAAAAGCAGAAGACAATCTGGTGAGGGAGATTTGGGACAGACAGGAAGAAGGTAAGAGGAAGCGAGGGCATCCAGCAAAGAGGTGGATGGATTGTGTGAAAGAAGATCTGCGACAGTCAGGCATGAGTATTGAAGAAGGCAGGGGAGTGGCACTGAATCGAGAGAGTTGGTGACAGTTAATACGATACCCCGACCCCATGTAAATGGGAAAAAGGGGATGATGATGATGATGATTATGTAAGTAAGTATGTAAAAGGTGGGTGATTTGCAAAGAAATTACATTAACATTTGACAGCAGAGACTTATGTGACTGTGTGTATTCTCTATCAAGTAGTAGGCCTCAGGCATCAAAGTTTCACACATTCATACTCTCAAAAGTACTGATGGTCATCAAATGTCCTCAGTTAAGCTTCATACTTTTGTAGTGGAAAATCATTGCAGAGAAAAGTTAGAAAGTAATGAGACACATTTCATTTTCAGACTTTACAACCCTCAGAAGATTATTAAAAATACTGACGCAAAAAATTCTATCAGCTGTCTAACCTTCTAAGACCAAAATATGTCAATGGTACAATTAGCAAAACAACATCACAAAAACAGATATACTAAGCACTAAGTCAGCTATGCACCCTGAGCATCAGACACAACTGTTATGCATCCCTGAATACAGAAAACAGAAAACAAAGATAGGGTACAGTTATCATCACTTGCACAGGGTGTTTTGGGGGGGGGGGGGCAGGAAGCCTAGGCTGACATAAAAGATCAGTCAGTGTGTGTGAGTAAGAAATAGAAGCAGGCAGACAGTCAGACAAAGTAACAAATGGCCAGTGAGACCAAATGAGCTTTAAGCTTCATGGCTGAACCCTGTAACTGTTGTGTGTGTGTCTGTATGGGTCCTTCAGGTGAAATTGGTGTGTGAGTGTCTGCATGAACACAGACAAGCTATGTGCTAGCTCTACATCTTAGTATGATTGACAGGTGTGAGACATGCATAGTAGTGGTGGCAGTTCATCGTTGTCATTCCCGACCACAAGAAATGGCTCTGCCAGGTGTTGCACTGGTATGTACACACCCATGATCAGATGAACTGCTGCTTCTTGTTTGTGACTGATGTCTGCTGGATGAGATCCCCTCATGAGGATGCCCATGACCACGACCCCATGGCCTGCCATGTCTGGGTGAGAACACCTCAACCACTGATGGATGAGTGCAAGTAGTGCTACTATGGGAGCATGATAAGGCATGGCATGTCGGCTAACAGCAGATTATGTAACTGACCTACATTCACAAGGATGCCATCCCCCTCCCAGCAGACATTCCATCACAGACACTGCATGTTCCAACATTTCATTCATCCAATCCATTGAGTCAGCAACACAGTGGAGGTGGTCACACATGTCAGCTTGTGCCATATCTACAACCCTAAGCATTTCTCTGGAGGACCTATGGGATCATGCCTGTGCCTGCATGATGGCCCTAAACATATGTCAAGTGGCATGAGAAGACACACCTTGATCAGGAGGAAGATGGACAGCAGGCCTCCTTTGAACATCCCTAACAACCCTCCTGTGTGGTACCTTGCCCACACTTTGGCTATGGCCAGAGTCAACAGGCACTAAAGTCACATTAACCACACATCCTCATTAAGTGTCTCACCGTCTACCTGTCCAATATCTGAGGGCTCAATGGAATGGGTTAGCTTAGGCCTACTGGTTATGTTTGATGGAATTACAAGGGATGGCTGAATGTCAAGCTCAGAGTCAGATTCAACCTCTGCACCACCTGACTGTGCCTCTGTTTGGCCATCATCCTTATCAGAGTCTGCCGCTACTCTGACATCAGGTGGTACTCCAATAAAATATCAGCCTTCGCCAAAGCTGAAATTATAATAGGTTTACTAAAAATAAACAACCACAAGTCCATATGTATCACTGCCCTCTATATTTCCCCTGGCGATAATATCAAAACTCTTGCAAACATCCTGTCCTGGTTCTCCTACAATATAAAAAATTAAACCTATATACTCGGTGATGCCAACATCAACTGAAACACTATTAACTCTGAAGCCCCATCGCACACAATCAACCTGTAAAACTTCTCCCAACTAATACAATCTCCAACCAGACCAAATAAAGATAGTACCTCTGGTACCATCATTGACTGGACCCTAGAAACTCACCCAAATCTTATCACCAAAACCATTACCTGATCCTCTCAGCGATCACCTACCAGCCTTCGCTGACAGTCTCCCATCTCCACTGCATAAACAACACCACTGCATTCAAACCCACAATCTCTCCTCTTTCAACCCTCTTTCTCCAAATGCTTAAAGCATACTGATTGGTCTCCTCTAAAAATCCTTCCTCTAGATGATGCTGTTTCCAACTTTAACCACTCATTCTTAACCCTTCTTAATCAGCAAGCCCCCCCCCCCAAACCAAATGTATCAAAACCAATCCCTGCCCATGGTTATCAAAATATACTAAATTAGCCTTGCACCAAAGGGACAAAAAATGGAAACAATATCAAAAATATAAAAACCCTAACACCCTCCTAGAGTATAAGCAACTATGAAACTCTGCTAAAAAACCTAATAATTAAAGACCGCAAAGCCCACTACTCCAAGCTCCAGTCTTTGCACTCAACAAATCCCCAACATTTTGGGGGCTCCATCTCATTCATGCTGCATCCTGGCAACAAAGAAAATGCCTGCCCAGACCCCAACCTCTCCACCCCTGAAACAGCCAGCCAGTTCAACTTATTCTTCATAGACTGCATAGCAAAACTATCAGCCTCCTTCCCACCCACTTCCTCAACCACCACCTCCTCCTGCCCAACCATCATCCTAATCATCAACCTTCCTCCACATCCTTCTGCCTCAAGCCTATCCCCACAAGCACTATAAAAAGATTTCTCCTCAAACTCAAACTCTGTCGCAATGCACCCAACAACCTTCCACCCACCTACCTCAAACAGTCTGCAGACAGCATTGCCTATCCCATCTCTATTCTCATAAATAGATCCATACACGAATCATACATTCCTTCTATCTGGTGCCATGTTTACATCATCCTCCTCCACAAAGGTGGAAAAATACTGACAAAGACAACTTCAGGCCTTTTGCCATCCTTTCCCCTCTTTCTAAAATACTAGAGAAAACAATGCAAGCACAACTAATGGCACACCTAACACTAAACAATCTCCTCTCCCCTACCAAACATGGTTTCTGCCCTTGCCACAGCACCATGACTGCCCTTCTTTACTTTCTTGAAACCATAAGCCTTTAACGCAACTCAGGCAAGTTCATTTTCCAGTTACTTGCCCAATTGCCAACAAGCTGTCCAATGGAAAACTTCAACCTCCCCTTCCTTCCTACACCCACAGGTGTCACACAAGGTTCTGTTCTTGGCCCTCTTCTCTTCAACCTATTCATTAACATTTTTCACCAATCTATCCCAGACTCATCTATCATCAAATATGCAGATGACTCAACAACCATCTGCTCAGCCTTCTCCCCCTTCGAGCTCTTAGCAAAAACCCAATTAGCCTTCTCCAAAACAGAAACCTGGATGCAGTCTAACCATCTGGCACTAAATGCAAATAAAATCAACTAATGTTTTTTTTCCCCTACCAAAACTCCATTGACAAATCCACATTCACCATCAGAGCCAAAATAACACACTCCTTGAAATTGTTCCCAACACCAAGCTTCTTGGCATCATTATTGATTAGGAACTAAAATTTGACACACACATCTGCTCTGCAATCAAGAAAACCCACCAAAAGTTAGGTCTCCTCTGCAGACACAACCACTTCTTAAGCCCCTCTACCCACCATACTCTTGGATCCACCTTCCTACTCCCCTCCCTTATATATGGTGCCCCTCTTTTCACCAATCTCCATCTTGGCCTTTGGTCCAAACTTGAATCCTGCTACCACAAGATCTCCAAATTTGCAACTAATTCAAAAAACTCATCCCACCACTGCCACTCTCTCCTCACCCTCAACTGGCTTGAACTACCCAACTACCTCAGTTACCTACAACTCACCATTGCCCACAAGCCCATCTTTAAACCTGCCAACTGCCCAGCTCTTGCTACTTCCTTAAAACCTTACATTCCCAACTGCTCACTCAGATCCAAAAAACAAAATCTCCTTCAGGTCCACAAACCTGTATGGCCTCCTGGCCATCTACTGCTGTCCCACTCCTTAGCTAAACAGTGGAACTCTCTCCCCACACACCTACGCAACCTACCTAACCATACAAATTTCAAATCTGAGCTACTCTCTCATCTTTCTTCCAAATAGGAAAGGCCAATGCCACTCTCCAACTTAACCCCCCTCATTCCACCTTGCACTGACTCATCCAACTACCTCTACTATTACTTCATCCCACCCAAAACAATCCCTCACCTACCAACAACTAATTTTCTCTCTAACATCTATTGTACCATACTCTCCAATCTCAATTATACTGTTACCCTCTCCATGCATAATATTTTCCTAACCTACTAATGGCTAGCAACTACATATTTTGAAATGTTAAACCTACAATTGAGTTTATAACAAAAATATTCACTTTGTGTAAAGGTTGAAATTTCTGTATTGAGTCTTTTCATTTTTGTAACACTTTGACAAGCCAATTGCAAATATCATGGAGCTTATCTGTAAATGTTTAATTAGCTATATGAACTATGGGGTCTACTTCATATGACCTAAATTTCATATGACTGAAATTAATTTGACTGAGACCAAAACACTGAAAGTTCAAAAGACTGAAAACTCATTTGACCGAAACTCATAACACTGACACATTAAAGTAAAAGGTATATGCCCTTTTTCCCACTGTAGTGCGATGATGGAGTTAGTATATATAGTTGGGGGGGGGCAAAACCCCCCATATACTTTATACATTTTAAACCATACACATGGCTATTTATAACTGCAATGAATAACTCTTTGCAGAAAACAATATTTACCTAAACTATGTGGGGAGCTGTGCCCTCCACAACCCCCCAATTATATATACTAACTCCAGGATTGCAATACAGTGGGGAAAAGGACATATACCTTTTACTTTAATGTGTCAGTGTTATGAGTTTCAGTCAAATGAGTTTTTAGTCTTTTGAACTTTCAGTGTTTTGGTCTAAGTCAATTGAATTTCAGTCAAATGAAATTTAGGTCATACGAAGTAGACCCTAAGCATTGTCCTTTTGTAACATGTGAAATGTAACTTGCAATTATTGTGGAGCTTTTCTTCATGGGCCTCCATTGAAAATAGGCTCTTCTTGGCCCAGTGGTCTTCCCCGGTCATCAAACTTAAATGAATAAATAAATAAATAAATAAATAAAACTTTTTGCCTTTTATATGTCCATTAATATTACTTTTAATAAAAACTTGGATGTCAAGTGCAACCTAAGTCCATGTGTAATCAATCAAAATGTGTTGTTAACGATATCAGTCTACAATTCTTCCCCAAATTAATTGATTGTTAAACAGAACTTACACACTGTAATTCTGACAATATTTGACTATACAAGAGTATTTCACAACTGAGATACATAAGTCTACTTGGAAGCTCCTCCTGGCACATGCTTGTTCTCCCTGAAACAGTAGCATCAGTATCAGTGAAATACTGTTCTTCACTTTCCAGGGAGCTGTCTGGATCCCTGATAGTGGACAGGAACTTTCCATTTGCTGTTAGTGGTGGCTGTGTAGTAGGACTCCCCCTTGTTACCCATCCGATCATGGCTCACTGCAGTTACTCTACTCTATGGAGATGAAATCATGTCAATGGCCCTATGGCACATCTGATCATATGTCCTGTTGTGGCTGCCTACTGCATTCACATCAGCAACTATCTGCTGCCAAATTTGCATTCTGCTTGACATATCTTCACATCCCCTCTCAAGCAGAAATGCACTATGTCACCTAAAAGCTTCCACAATTACCTGATTCTCAGGGTCAGTGAAGGGGGGGGGGGGTCAGGGATTGAGACATCTGGAAGCCATAGTTCTATGTGGCCTAAAATACAGTGGAAGGATAATACACATAAGTATCACATAACTAAAAGTCATGTTTCCAGATAACACATAACAAAGGTAGCATTTTACAATAACCTGCTGGAGAAACATAAAAAAATCAAGATACTGAGATATAAAAAAGCAATTATGTGGTTGTAATATTTTACAATTACACACAAGGCAAGGTTGGATCCACAACAAGGAGAATAACAATAGAAAAATGTCTTGTTTGTGCCAAAACAGAAATGCAACTTTGCTCCTCCACCCCAATAAGAACAGGCAAATGACTTATTTTGCTAACAAACCATCAGTGAAATGCTAAACGTGCTATCAAATGAACTGTCCCTGAAACATATGTACAGATTTTACACAGAACATTCCAGTTTAAGTTATCACCAGTCATGTCTCCCTGTGGCCAGCACTCCCTTAGAGGTGTGTCTATTGTCCATCCTAGAAGGCTAACACCCCTGTGTCATTGACAATATAGAGCAAATACATTTCATGGGAATAACAATAGAAGAATGTACACAGAAACACAGCTGTAAATTAGCACTTGTGATGACAGTTAATTGTGCATCTGAGAAAGTGAAATGTCCTGAAAAACATGCCCATGCCATCAGTACACTTCTAAGAAATGTATACAGATAAAAGTAGCATTTGTTAATGTGTATATATATATATATATATATATATATATATATATATATATATATAAACAGATTTATTTGAATGACATTTCAACATATGCAGTATATAGCTGAAAAATGCAAGCATACCTTATCTAGGTCAGTAGCTTCTGTGCAGATATAGCCCAAAGGAATATCCTCTTCTGTGTTATCCACATAAAAAAGTCTCCTCACCTTCAGGTTCCCTAGCTATATGGTTCCCTTTTTATGGTGTGGATTCATGACTGTGGGCATGATGATAATGCAAATGAAGTGTGAACTCATTAGAATTGCTGAATCCCGAATACTTGACTCCATGTAGCATTTGTAAACATAGTGCATGTACTCCCTCGGTGTTTGTTGCTACTGGATGGCAACTGTGAATGATTACTGGAAGGGAGAAGGAAAACACAAGAGCAATTCACACTGCTCTACCTCCAGTGGGTTTATCAGCCAACTTAGATTTACAAAGTGTAGAAGTAATTGTATCAAGGTTTTAAATGTAAGTACGAAAAACACATTTCACAGTTTCTGTTCAGTAATATCCAACCTCCCCTTAAGTATTTGACAACTGTATATTTATACCATATAATATATTCACATATTTTCAGGACAATGATACAGAATGCCTTACAGGCTGTGTGTCCCAGATTACTGCTCAGATAAGACAAGAATGAGAAGCAAACAGAGAGAAAAGACAGAGCTGCATTTCTGCAAGCAATAGTTATAAATGGTTGTGTGATCACTCAGTGCACTACATCTGAAAGTAATACATGTAAAAATGACTAGCACTGTGGATGATATTGCAGTTGGTTTTATGCAGTATGATTTCAGTTCACTGCTGTAAAGCTGTTTCTGTGGCAAAGAGGAATAAGACACCCTTACCATGTTCTGAAGGCTCGTTATCCTGAGAGTACAAACCCAGACCTTTGTAAAAATCTTTCATGTGTACCAAGAACAATTTTGTAGTGTTTATTTCATTGATTGCTATTCTTCATTTCAAATAATTTTGCTTTTTTTATTTTAATGCCAGTGTTTGCACAGTTAGCAGCTTAGCGCAAACAACTGAAATGGAGAAACACGATGAAGGCCAGGTTTAGCTCTGCTTATCTCATTTGCCCTATGACTAGCAGTGCACAAACCCTTGTCTACTAGCTCACACAAGAAGTAGACAGAACACCTGTAGATAGGGTGTGGACAGTCTAAAGATCAAGAAGGATAGATTGTTGCAATTTTTACTGTCTATCATGCAACACCACTAAGTGACATTGGAGTGTGGTTAACAAGGTTCCCCAACACCTGCACCCATCAAACCCCTGTAGACAGGACACATACAGTAAATAATTTAAAGCAGATACATTCTATTAATTTGTTCAACATAATGCAAACGCTATGCAGCATTGCATAGAGGTTAACAAACAAAACGTAAGCATGAATAGGTAATAATGCAACTGTCATTTAACTATTCCTCTGGCAACAGGTGCATAGGGATGTAATATATATGGTCCTGGGTTCAAATACAGAAAGTGCAACATATTGTTACTGTTGTGGCAGTCCAGTATATAGCAATGAACAGAAAATATACAAGTGCTATTTCAACATTCTTGTGGCAACAGGTGTAAGTGTAGGGCTGCCATACTCATGGTCCTGAATTCTAATAAAGGACATTTCAGACATTTGACTGTTGCTTCATTTCACATTATATTCAGTACCACTTATAATACTTTAGATCAGTGGTTCTCAAACTTTTTTGATTCTCGGCTCCCTTGCTGAATCCAGGTTTTCCCAAGGCAACCCCCGCCCCGTGGCATGCATAAAATGCATATTTCATTTATTTATTTGACATTTGTTTAACGAGGCCCCACTGGACTAGGAGACCTGGGGAGAAAAGCTCAAAAGTACAATAAAAAGACAATTACCAAAAAAGTGTACATTCTGCTTAACAGCATAACACTGATCTACTATGGTTGAGAGGTAAGCAAACTTAATGGCAACCTTATTAACTTTAAGTTTATAAGAGCAATATTTAAAATCTGTCCATCATACCTCTCAACTGTATAGATTTTTGCAGAATGTCCAGATTGTTGCCTCATATTTTTGGTCTTTTTCTCATAAAATTATTTTCTGGCAAATCACTGGCAGATCAATGAGGTTGAAGTCAGAAAATAATGTCAGATTATTGAGTTTCATACTTCTTACCTTTCAGAAAATTCATGCTAATGCAAAACCTGCATTTCTATCAAGTTTCTAAGTTTGTGAGAGCAGTACTTAAAAGTGACCCTATTTTGTGCCTTTGTACCCCCATTATCGTTGGCTTTGCCAGATTTCTTGATCTAAGAGGGTGAGAGGTATGTGTCCAGTGGTATGGTCCAGACTTACACAGACCTCATTGCTGCTGCTGCCAGGGATCACTCTCACTCTTTACTCTCTCACCCCATGATACACACTCACACACACACACACACACACACACACACACACACACACACACACACACACACACACACACACACACACACACAGTCTCTTTTGCATTCATGCACACATTCACTCACACACATATCGCTCTCACTCTTTTCTGATCTCTCACAGTCATAGTCACTCCCTCATTCATACTTACCTTCACTCACACATCACTCACACTCTCCCAATCACACACACACACACACACACACACACACACACACACACACACACACACACACACACAGTCTCTTTTGCATTCATGCACACATTCACTCGCACACATATCGCTCTCACTCTTTTATGATCTCTCACAGAGTCATAGTCACTCCCTCATTCATACTTACCTTCACTCACACATCACTCATACTCTCCCAATCACACACACACACACACACACACACACAGTCATTTCCTCATTCATACATGCATTCACTCACACATCACTCTTACTCTCCCAGTGACACACACACACACACACACACACACACACACACACACACACACACACGCGCGCACGCGCGCAGTCACTTCCTCATTCATACCTGCATTCACTCACACATCGCTCTCACTCTGTCCCGATCAAACACACACACAGTCACTTCCTCATTCATACCTGATTTCATTCACACATCACTCTCACTGTCTGTCACACCCACATACCACACACCCACTCACACATTCATTCATACATCCCTCTTACTCTTCAAATCTCACGCATACACACACACAGTCACATCCTCATTCATAAATGCATTCATTCACACATTGCTCTCACTCTCCCGATCTCACACAAACACACACACACACACACACACACACACACACACACACACACACACACACACACACACACACACACACACAGCCACTTCCTCATTCATACCTGCATTTACTCACATGTCTCTCTCACTCTCCTGATCTTACACACACACACACACACACACACACACACACACACACACACAGAAACACACACATGCACACACACACACACACACACACACACACACACACACACACACACACACACACACACACACACACACACACACACACACACACACAAAGCCACTTCTTCATTTATTCTTGCATTCACTCACACATCGCTCTCACTCTCCTGATCTCTCTCTCACACACAGACTCTTTTTCTTTTATACACGCATTCACTCACACATGCAGACAGACACACACACACACTCATACAGGCATTCACTTACCTAATGGCCCAGTTCCAAGTGCTCCATGGCCCGATACTGGTTAGTGGCCTAGTGGTTGGGGACTGCTGCTATACTTGATGCCAGTTCTGCTAAAAAGCTACAGTGTAGGTCTAGACTTAGTTCACCACAGACTAATAAGCTTAGTTGCAAAGCAAACTGTGAACTGTTCGCAGTTTATTTTGCAGCTAAGTTTATTAGTTCACGGTGCCCCTGTGAGGAAGCTGTGGCTCCCCAGGGCATCATGGCGCACACTTTGTGAACCCCTGCTTTACATAGTGGAGCTTATATGAATTATATGCATGAGGGATAAGATACCCCTATTGTGTTTTCAGATATGTGGCTGAGGTATACTGTATACTATATTTCTGTTAGTATAATTCTGCTATGTGGACTTGAATTGCCTTCACACTTAAATAAGACACATACACAGATGAATCTATATACAAGAACCTTGTCAAGTCACACACCTACATGGTTAACACCTCAGACTGTCAGCTGTACTTATGAATGATTCATGACCATGTCTGAGATGCACTTCTTCTGTGGCAAAGATGGAAAATGATCACTTTAGAAGAAAATGTTCTGTCTCTTATGCACCCACACTTTAAAAAATCTGTTTTATTACTGTATAAAGCCAAAACAAAAATGTGTCAGGTCATGGAATTTATGCCCCCAGTGCATGTCTGCAAACTAAACTCATCTAATATTTACAGTAGCAGACACCCCTCAAACTAATGTCAAGTGTCAGATTACCTTCCAATTTCAAAAATTGCTTTCCTCCCTGCGTTGGCACTTCTGCTCTCCACTTAACATCATGCAAATGGGGTTCAGATCATTTATTGGGTTTGCACACTACCACTCAATGCAATAACAGGAATTGGCAGGAAATCATTATCTGCCATTGCTCTACTTTTAATATTAGACATGTCTGGCATTTGAGGGGAAGGTGCCCAGTTTAGGGGATGGAGGTGGGGTGTCCAAGAGTCCAGGATATTTAATGGACTCATGGTAAAGTGTCATAGACAAAGGCTTCTGCAAGGGGACTATTCTGGCTCCCAGTACAAGTCTGAGGCTTGAAGTAGTTTGGCTAAGGCTGTATCCAGTGTAACTGCCATCCCATACACTGGAGGATAGTATAGGCACCACTTCAATGACCTACAACGGTGCAATATTGACTGAGTTTCACACTGGTGACATCCCACAGTTGTGTAAGTATGCTGAAAAAGAGAACTTTTAATACACGGAAAGCTAAATATAGGCAAGGTTGGTATGCTGTTTTTTTTTTTTTTTGTCTTTCTTTTCTTTTCACAGCTAATGCTGAAATTGAGTTAAATCAGCAGGCTAATTCTGAATGTCTGGAGAGACTGAGGGAAGCAAGTGGTATGTATGCAGCATGACAGAAGTATTATTGTAGCTTTAAAAGTTAATGATATATTTTTTTGTACTCTGTACAGTAGTAGCAAAGTGAGCATGCATATCTTAACTGTAAAAGCAAGTATGCATGCATAAGTCTGTATCACAAACAACTTTAGGAGTCAAGCGTAAGACTGTAGTCAGAGGTTGTGGGTTCAACTACCATTAGTAGCAACTACACAACACTGCATTTCCTTCATAATATGACATACATTAAACTCTATACAAATGGCATAAATGCCCTGCTGTTAACTGTAATCACTATACTTAGACCAAACATATGTACATTATATGCACATTGCAAAGATTACTTTGAACAATCCATTATTTATTTATTTATTTCCAGTTTGATGACTGAGGATGTTCACTGGACTCAGGAAGACCATTTTCAGTGGAGGCCTGGGGAGAAAAGCTCCATATTACAAAGTTTAGATACAAATACAATATAGAAAAGAAGAACAATTTACAATTATGTTTCATGTTAGAGAGCTGGTGTAATTTCTTAGGTACATGTTACCTTTAGATACAGACACAATATTATTACTGAACGATTTGCAGTTACATTTCATGCTAATTATAGTCTGTAGTTGATAGGATGTATACTTAAATATAATAGTTCAGGTAAAATAGTTGTATAATTATGTAGTGCATTGTATGTCACGTATGATGGTACTAATTTTATCTCTTTTTTTCTCTCACCCTAACCCTTATCTCTTTTTCTTGTTTTCTTTTATGTGTCATCAAAATGTCTCCATGTCATCCATCTGTAATAAGTCACTAAATGCTTCACAACACAGTGAGGTAGACCAGCCCAAGTAGTTCAGCCGGCCCTTGCTACACTGGTTCCACCACTGCCCAGCACATCTGGAACGCAACCTGGCAGCACTGCCTCTGCTGCTCCTGCACTATCTGTACTCTCAGGCAGCACTGCCCTGGCAGCTAGTGTTGTGGTACCCCCTGGGAGTAGTGGCAGAGTTGGGGATTTCATCACCCACCAGGAAATGCCAGGGTTGGTGTGTAGAGTTGTGCATCATACCATTGGTGTACACCCACACTGAATGGAGATGCTGCTCTCCCTCATGATCAGTAAGAGGAGACGACATCAATCACTCCAGCAGCCAGTGGAGAAGGGGACAATGATGAAAGTCCTGTGGGTGAGGACATGATTTTTTACTGTCTCCATGTTTGTCTGGCATGAGCTTGTGTTGTCCCTTCCCTCACCCCAATCATGGTGTCCCCCAACCTATTGTGTACCCTCACCATCCCTGTGCCTTGTCTTATTTGTCTCGTTTGTTTGCATTTGCTTCCTTACATACCTAATTTACCTGACCCAGAAATACTGTCTCTTACCCAATATTCTCCTCTTACTGACTTAAAAAAATGGACATCTGTCCCACATAAAAATATCTCCCCATACATAGAGCTCCATTTCACATAAGTGTCTTCTTGACACACTTGATTTTTTCCAGTTGGCTATATAACATGATTGCATTGTTGTCACCCCTCTTTGTGGAGATGACAGTCCAAATTCAATTAATATTTTGTACGTATTTTCAGTTTCCACTGTTAAAGAAATGGATAGGTATGGTTCTTTCCTATGTCCCTCCTGCACATTCCTGTATTTCTTTCCCTTTGTTCTTTGCCCTGATTGCTTTCCATTTAACCACTTTACTATTTACCACAGTTTAACACCTATAATCTGGTCAGAAAATAGAATCACACACAACACACACATAAGTACCTAGAAAAACAAAGCAGCCCTTCACTTTTTGGCCTTTATGTTTGTGCAGAGTTTGGCATGCCTCAACAATGCCAAGTGACAGGGACAGGCTCTTCTGTGTAACAGTTACCACTGCACAATGCCACTTAAACATGCTATCCTACATCAAAATACATTAATACACGGTGAAAGTAAAGTAATGCAAACTTTCATTGTATTATCAATACTTGTTACATATACCTGGATTCAACCCCTATATCATCTGGGCTGAAAAAGGAATGTATCAATGCATTTACACCAACTGACATAGTGTAAGCTAAGCAGCAGGTCTGTTTCATACACTCATTGCTAACACTCATAATTTTAGCAATCAGCTTCATGTTTGCAAACTGTTTAACTATGTGCAAACAGGGAAAGCAATAGAAATATGTATCCCACTGCATGAGCAAACACTATTCCAGCCAACTTGCAAGCCCACTGCTCGCCATTGTGCTATGCAAAATGAATAATAAGATGTATTAGTTTTGTTTACTATCCATTTGGTCTACATGTCATGAAACTGCATGTGGAAACATGAAAAAATGAAGGCCTTATCTAAGTATATGCCACATATATAGAATGCAGCCATGTGATACTTCCTCTCATGCATTGTGACCCTGGTCTCTCAGTACTTGCTGACAAATATATCAACTACACTACATAAATTGATAACAAATATTATGTGGTATACCATGCACATCTTTAGAATGACAATACACATTCATATTTTCAAATACTTGTAGTAATGTGGACATCTGTTTGCAAATAGCTCGTAAAGCTGTCTCTTAAATTATACTTGCACATTGGAACACAACCACTACATAGTACTCATTGCATGCTCATCAATCTGGTAACATGCAGAACATGAACTATCTTGACACTTGCAGAAGCCTAAATATCCATTTCATGCAGGCCTCCCAACATCGTCTCTCCAACATCCAGTGCTGATATTATTCACCATAAGTTGTCCTGCAGGCTTGTAAAAGTTGCTTCTATATTTACTGATCGAATGGTATGTTACTTGAACAGCTTTTCATCATCGGTTTGCCATCGATTGTCCATTTTATTGAACAGTCATTGCATCAAAAATCATCTCAGTGAAAAGCCATAGTTGGCCCACACAGACAAAACACCATGAGGTACGTATTGGAGGGTCATTCACCACAGCCTGCTCATGAGGGGCTGTGCCCCCTACCCCCCCATTAATTATATATATATATATATATATATATATATATATATATATATATATATATATATGGATTCTTATTACAAGAATGAAAGTTCACAACTTTGAACTTGTAACAGGAAGCCTCACTTACGAGAAAGTTCACTTTAACGAAAGTGAACTTCCGCAAAAGTCCACTTCACCAAAAGTACCGCAGCACAGTGAAGGACATCAAAAAACAAGCTATGTCCTCCAGTATGGTGCGATGCTCATGGACCTTAGGGTTAGGGCATGGGTTAGGGTAAGGGGATAGTTAGTAAACCTATCCCCTTACCCTAACCCATGCCCTAACCCTAAGGTTCATGACTATCGCACCATAGTGGAAGACATTGCTATGTCCTTCACTGCGCTGCAGTCGTCACAGACCTTAGGGTTAGGGCATGGGTCATGGTAAGCGGGCTATCCCCTTACCATGACCCATGCCCTAACCCTAAGGACCGTGAGTACTGCACGGAAGTTCAGTACAACGCCCGTTTGTTGTACTGAACTTCGCATAAGTGCACTTTCGCTGCAGTGTGCATTCCATACACTATTTTGAAGTAGTGAACCTTCGATCTAGTGTATGAAATCCATATATATATGTATAGATATATATATACCAACTCTGAGATTGCACTACACTGGGGAAAGGGCAAATTTCTTTATTATAATGTAATCTTAGAAAAAAACTACATGCTATTTTGTTTCTATGGGCCAATTATAATTTTGCCCTTTCCCCACTGTAGTGCAGTCTCGGAGCTGGTATATATAATTACAAGGGATGCGGGGGATGCAAACAGGTGTAGTTTTAACTAGACGTGTTCAACTCTGATCTTTACTGTTTTATTCTTTTTCTTATAATAGGACATAGTTCCTTATATCCTCTCTCTGTATCCTCTAAGCAATTTCTTGAGGTATTTTTCTTCTATTTTATAAGCTATCTTGAAGTTACAATAACTGCATATATGGTTACTTCCCTTTTTTTCTGTCTCTCCATTCTATTTAGGGTCAATACCCAGTACAATCTACTCGTGGTTTTGAAGGTAGGTCCTCCATTGGTTTCCCTTCTAGTTATACCATAATAAATCACACATGATTTCTTCACCCCTCTTCTTCCACTGAAACGATTCATGTTTTCATTCTTCTCTTCTATTTCACTAGATCATAACCACGTAATGATGTTTCATTATGACAGAATTGGACAGTAAAAGGGACTGCTGAGCCTTTCCTTCATTAGGAATACTAATTCAAGTACATTCCTTTCTCTATACAGTCATTTATAAATCTTTCCAGGGAGATTGGTTGCTTATAACCATACTTGGACTCCTCAGGGTCTGGACACTTAGTATTCAGAAAAAAAAAAGCAAATCACGCCTCACTTAAAATAAAGGAGTTAAACTGTTGGGGCATCTGAATGCTAATGTACCTCTAGGCAAGCATTCCACAGTCATATCAAATAGTTATCAAATTAGAATTTCTTCTTGAATTATCAACATCTCATTTTTTTCATATTTCACATAAATAAGTTGTTCATAGGGTCCTGGAATGAATGGCTTTGAGATATTAACAAACCTGTCTTCCATACCTCTGTTAAAACCAACAAACTCAGCATCAGAATTCTAAACTTTTTAATTGCATTCTGTTCTTATTTTACTCAGACTTTGACAGGCTTGTCTAAATTTATAGTAGCATTTTAGGGCTAAAAGCACTTTCCTTGTATTTCTTTCAGAAGTCAGTATCAGATTTAGAGGTATCACTATTTAAACACTTTGTTTTAAATACAAATCATTTCCTTTTTATACATTTTACTAGGTACATGTCAACAAAATTGACAGCGGTTTCAATGAATTCCAGCTGTGCAAAGTAACATTGTCACTGGAAGCACGTTTAGCAATAGTGGAGATCTTCCTTTTCTACACTGTTGTAGAACCTCAGACTAGGTATATTTTAGTTCAGGTGTTGTAGGAGATATTCCTCATAGGGGATGTGTGTGTGGGTGAGGGCTTGCTCCATATTATTCTCTAGAGATACTTCCAAACAGATTTTTTATAACCACTGGCCTGTATGGTACTTGCTGGTAAACAACTGATATTAATCCTTGTTTTTCTTCCAGTGCAAGGATGATTCATTTATGACTTCCAGCTATAATTGATGTGGCCAAAAACTCCTTTTTAGATTTCATTTTGTCCTCTTTGCTTTTATAGCAACTGTTTCAGACTTCCCCAGTCTGGGCAACTTAAAGTGATCTCATTTTCTTTTCTATTTAAATCCTACATGAAATATGAGGAAAAATTCCAGAATTTGCCTTTATCTTACTAGTCTTTTACTTTCCCAATGATTTTATTGTTCACCTGCAATCCCTCTCGTGCTCCACATTGCAGGGAGGACCCAGGAAGTCAGAATTGGCAAGTCCACCTCTACAAAGAGATTAGTCACAAGTGGAGTCTCTAAGGAATCTGTCCTGGGGCCACTCCTTTTTGGTATTTATTTGTTAGAAATCAAGGCCAATGTCAGGGGCCTCTGGGTGACCAGATTTGTAGTTGATTGCAAATTAGAAGCAGTCATAGAATCCCCAACCGCACTAATGTTCTCTAGGAAAGGCTAATACAGACAAATAACTGATGTCAGAGTCATAGACTAAAACTAAATGCCAAGAAGTGCATAATCATATCCTTCAGGAAATCATCCACCCTCATAAATATCATATTGAAAATATACCCCTACGAATCAACCTAGTAGTTTGGGACTTGGGGACATACATAGGCAGCAATCTAGCCTTCGACCATTCATGTGTCTACTGTAGAGAGGAAATCATTTTATGTTGTGCAACTTATAAACCAAGGTATGGTATCTAGATCTAGGTTGAATG
Source organism: Protopterus annectens (assembly GCF_019279795.1). Lineage (NCBI taxonomy): Eukaryota > Metazoa > Chordata > Ceratodontiformes > Protopteridae > Protopterus > Protopterus annectens. Next base: position 347,507,953 of record NC_056733.1, on the reverse strand, counting down.
AAGTCATTGTTCTGCTGTATTCAGCATTCATCATACTGAGCACTGAGTACAATAACCCCTTTGGTATGTACCTAACTTATGTACCTAACCAGGCAGATCCAGCAATTGGAATGTCCAAAGAGGTTCATAGGTTCATAGATTCATAGGTTCATACTAGGCTATCTGCCCTAGGGCATTTATAAGCCTAGCCAGAGTGTGTTTGGCTTTCGTCACCCATTTTAAATTAAATTTGCTATGCCCTTTTTCGAGGTTAGTATACTGTGCCTCTGTCTAACAGTGACACAGAAGTGATACCCGGGGTAAACCTACAATCTCCCATCCACTCATCAAGATTCCTCTTGAAGAGAGTCAGTGAGGGACTCTGCCTAACCTGGACTGGGATTTTATTCCAGAGTGAAGGGAGCCTCTGGGTTATGAATCTGTCCCTCCAGAATGTCCTATTTATTTCAGTGCTGAGGTTCAAGTCTCTCGAGTGCGTAGCTCAATGGGATTTGGATTTTCTGAGGTGCAGCATGTCCATTAATTCCGGGTTGGACATGGCTTTATACGTCAGGCACAGATTGCCTCTGAGCAGGAGGTATGCCACTGAGTAGAGCTGGAGTTTCTTTAACTGGGCAGCATATGGCATCTGTTTGAGCCCTTTGATTCTCTTGGTGAGGTACTTTTGGGGTCTTTCCAGTTGCTGCAGGTGTCTGGTAAGGTACATCCCAAAAGGGGCATTGTACTCAATTATGGGCCTGATGAGGGATGAGTAAAGAGGCACGATGACCTCCCCTGATCTAGTTGTGAATCCCTTCATGATTAGGTGGGCTATATAAAATGTTTTTCTAACCACTTTGGCCACGTGGTTGTCAAATGAGAGATTGCTATCAACTTGGGTCCCCAGATCCCTAATTACTTCTTCCGTACTTAATGGATTACCACCTATGTGGTAATTTGTGGGGACATTGTTTTTGCCAAAGGGGATGACTATACACTTTTTGGCGTTTAACTTGAGGCCATGGCTCTGGCACCAGTTGTCTGTTTCTATGAGGCCCTTTTGGAGGATGCTTGTGTCGGCTGGAAAGTCGATTATGGTGCCCAGTTTGCAGTAATCTGCGAACTTGGTCAGCCACAGTCCTTCCGTGTTGGCCTGTACCTCCGAGAAATATATACCGAACAAGAGAGATCCCAGGACTTAGCCTTGTGGGACGCCACTTGTAACTGATTTGGAGTCTGACATGGCTCCAGCAATTCTAGCCATGTGGGTTCTGTCCTTGAGCCAGTTTGCAACCCATCTAGTGACATAGGGGTTTATATTTAAGCTGGTGAGCTTATCTATAATGCCCGAGTGGGGTATTGTATCAAATCCTTTTGCGAGGTCCAGGTAGGCTGTGTGGACCACCTTCCCCTCGTCAATGGCCTTGGTGACTGTTTCAAAGAAATTGACCAGGTTTAAGAGGCAGGATCTGCCCTTAACAAAGCCGAACCTGGTAGGATCCAGTGTCTGTGGGTCCCCAATATCTTTATTTATGAGGTCCATAATGATCCTTTCCATAGCTTTGCAGACCAAGCTAGTCAGGCTTATGGGGCGATAGTTTCCAGGATCCGTTGAGGCACCACCTTTGTGGAGAGGGACCACTGTTGCTGTACGCCACTCTTTGGGTACATATCCTGTAGTAAGGCTGAGATTGAACAGTAGTTTTATGTTTGGGTTTAGCTCTTCTTGGAGTTCATGTAGGACGCAGCCCAGGACACCGTCTGGTCCCATTGATGCTGTGTTTTTTGCTTTGGAGAGGGCGGCTCCTACCTGAGCATCTGAGATGTCAGGGGGGCAGCACTCTGCTGGGATAGATATTTGCCCTTTTGGTGGGGAGGGGGGGGGAGTTTGTGCTGAACCTGTCAGCTAGGATGTTGGCAATGTCTGTGGGTTCGGTGTATTTTTTGTCATTTTGGACTAATTCTGAGCATATCTGGGAATTCCCACCCAGGTTCCTAATATAACTAAAGAAAGCCTTATGATTATCCTTAGTGTCCTGTGCAATTTTTCTCTCTAAGCTGGCCTTAGATGATTTTATGAGTGCCCGTAGTTTTTTGCTAATACTGATCAGAGATGCCTTCCCTTTTTGGGATTTTGCTCTATCATGTAGTAGCTTCCTCCTTCTATTGTATAGTTTGTTTATGGCTGGGGTCCACCAGACAGGACATCTGCCTTTGGAGAATTGGGTCTTGGTTTTATTTGGGATTGCATGATCCATGCATTCCTGAAGGTGTTCATAGAATGCATTTATAAAGGATTCTGCGGTCTGGGCCGTATTTTCCACAGGCCCAGGGGCTTTGAAAGATTCCACCTCAGTTTTGAGGAGTGTGAAATTTGCTGTAGAGAAGTTTTTCACTGTGGTTTTCTGGGCAGGGGGTGGGGTTGCTTACTAAAAGAATATAAGGCATAAGTAACATGTCATGTGCAGACCTCTTTAAAGCCCTATCACTGTATTGTGTCACCCACAGGCTATTGAGAGGAGATCTGTGCCTGGCATACAAAGCATTGTGGGACCCCACCCTAATGTACCTATATCCCCAAAACAAACAGCATCAGGATTACCTGTTCTAAAGACTTAAACCTTGCCTGTGATATAAATAGGACTTGCAGGAGAGACACGTATGTATCCCAGAGACTAACCCTTCTCTGAAACAGGCTCCCCATCCATGTAAAGCAGAGTTTTTCCCTAAATCTATTCAAGTATAATTAGACAATTGAATGGAGAACAGGCAATTCATTCCTTGTTTGGTAACTATGACTCTAATGGACACATGTAACGTGTAAATGGTTTATCCAACAGGCCCCTGCTTTTAAATGTTTCATTCATTTCCCAAGCCCCTGTTTACACTTATCAAGGTTACCAAAACTTGTCAGAGATTTGGAATGCATGACTAGGCTTAAAAAGGCCCGTGTGGTTGTTAACCTAGCACATGCCTATAGACCTATAATTCTCATTTTCTTATATTCTTATCACTGTAGTTCCCATAAATCTTTTCTTTCCAAGATGTTATACATTTTTAATAGCACTATATTCTAATTTGCTTATTTATTCACTTTTATTCTGATTAACATCTGCATTCTGTTTATCTCCTAATCACTGACGTTTGTCACCTGCTTTACCAAACGTCTGTCATCTTCAGGTATCAGCATTCCAGAGCTTTCATGTTCTTCACCAACTTTCTTTATTTTCCATATTTTCTTGTTAAAATTATTTCAGCATTTTCTTTTATTAATCTTCCTTAATTTGTATCTCCTCACGTCCATTAAAACATCATTTCCATTTTTCTATACCTTTAAAATCTCCTCATGTCTGTGAAAGAGAAATTGGCACCATTGTTGATGACTTCTCATTCATTCATTCATTCATTCACCCACCTCTCTACTATCCAATAAATCCATCTCAGGAATTAACTGACAAACAGGTCTTTCAAAGCTTATTTCTGTTTATATCTGTTATCCTCATTATTTTCTCTACTCATCTCCAGAGCTTGTTTATTTGGCCCATTCCTAAAAACATAGGATCATAGGATCATAAGAAGTTACTAGGCTACTGGCCATGAGGCCTTTCCAGACCTAGTTAAAGTTTTATGCCCATGTTTCCAAGGTCAGCAACTATCCTCCCTGTCAAGCAGGGACATAGGTGAGATCTCAGGGGGTTTAAAGTATTCATTATAGATAAAGCTGATTCCTCAGCTTGCATGTCTGGTACTTTTGTATCCATTTAGAGTTGATATCAATGATAATGTAACACATTTACACATGTTCATTTTTATTAACATCTCTCTACAGTTGTTTCACCATCTATATTCCTTCAGATTTACCTTGAGATCCCTGTGGCCAGAGTACCTTAAACCAATTTATTATCAAAACTGTCCTTCTACCAGATTTGCCATTGAGATAAATACAATCATTAGGAATTTCTAAAATTTTTTTTTTCCTATCCAAGGAGCCTCTATCCATACCCGCAGTTACTAAATATAGCTACAAGACTTCACTGATTCAGAGCAAAGAGTATAATAAATGTTTAAAATACAAATCCAAAAGCAGCTGGGGATGAAGCTCTCCCAAAAAAGCAAAATGCAATAACAAAAGTCCAAAATGGGAGTAAACAAACATGGCTCTTTTGATAATAAGTAAAACACAAAACTTTTATTCAGGTACAAACTAGTGAGTGCTTTCGTGCCTCCTGGCACTTCTTCAGACAATACAAACAGTGCAAAAATCTCAATAAAAAGGGTTGCCTCGCCCACATTATTTCACAGCAACCAATTATATATTTTCAGCAGTTAAAATTCACCTGCTGACAATTGCCAACAAATGTAATGTGAAGTCAAGGGCTTCACATATTAACTAGCTTAAACAATCCTTACATACAAAATAGAAAGTCTGAAACTACACATAAAAAATAAAATAAAATTAAAAAAATTAAATTAAATTAAATTAAAACATTAATTCTCACTTTCACTACTATCAACAACTATAGAACCATACAGAGAGGTGACTGCAGCAAACATCAGTCATAAATTTTTTACTTTCTCACATATAAAACTACTGACATCAACATTCTCACAGTTGTAATACTAGAGTGTATTTTATTTTTTATGTGTAGTTTCAGACTTTCTGTTTTGTGTGTAAGGATTTGTTAAGCTAGTTGATATGTGAACCTTTGACTTCACATTACATTTGTAGACAATGTAATTTGTTGACAATTGTCAGCAGGGGAATTTTAATTGCTGAAAATATATAATTGGTTGCTGTGAAATAATGTGGGTGAGGCAACCCTTTTTACTGAGATTTTTGCTGTGTTTGTATTGTCTGAAGAAGTGCCAGGAGGCATGAAAGTGCTCACTAGTTTGTACCTGAATAAAAGTTTTGTCTTTTACTTATTATCAAGAGAGCCGTGTTTGTTTACTCCCATTTTGGACTTTTATAATAAATGTTTCTTTACATTGAGTTATTGCTAGTTAAGAGTTAGAATATGTAGTAACTGAGGATAAGGAGATGAACATCCTGTACTGGGGACAGTGCCATAGGGAAAAGTCTGTTTTAACATTACCTCATGGTAAAATGTGTAGTAAAATATTGTGGTTGTCAGGATAGCTGCCAATAAACTAAATTAGTGCAATGTAAGTGAATCCATTCCTGCTATAGTTGTCCCTTAATAAAGCATATAATGATCTAAGGCTTTATAAGAAAACCATGTTGCAGGCATTTATGCAATTTTTTTTTCTTCAACTTAAAATTCAAAAAAAAAAATTGCAAGATTTCAACAATTAAGATTTATGGACCAGTTATATTCAATGCTCTGGCCGTTATATATATTGCATAGTGTGAATAATTGTATTGCAACTTTATGTTCTCACTGCTACATAATGTACAAACAAATCCAGTAACTCAGTGCTCATCCCCGGGGGGGTGGGGGTGACATCCTTCTGCATTAAACTGAACATCTAAACTCAGAGCTTTACCTGCCAAAGTATGTGACAGAGACATACAGTAGGAGATTTTAATTCAAAATTGTCACTGTGACACTGCCATTGATGGCATTGTTACCTTAGTAGATGATCAGTAAGAAGACGATTAATGGGTCATTCTTAGGGTAATTTTTTTCACAAGTTGAACTTTGTCACATTTTCTGAAATCCCATGATTTATTATGGATGCACTCATATTGGTACAATATGTAATGTCATGCTTTGAATACAATGTGTGCTTTTCACCACAGTCTACCATTTCACCTCCTGATCACTGTGAACGCCCTTCTGAAAATTAAAAGATAGCAAGGACAATTAACAGCTTCACCAATTAACAGTAACTGACAAGTATGTTCATACTTTACTTATTGTATAGTCTACCAGCTGCTGCAGCCTATCGTCAAATAGATGGATTCAGAAGATTCCTCACTCATCAAAGGGGATGCTTTCAGAAATTCCTAATATGATAAGAACATATATGTTATATCTAGCATTAAAATGGGCTTTTTGATTGAGATGAAGTCCATGCAGAAATCGCCAAGGTGGAAGGAAACAAAGAATAGTTTGAGTGAAGGTTTGGAAGGGTGACATCTGAAGTATAGTCATTTCAATAAATAGTACATTTGTGTAAGTTAATATGCCATAACAGTAGATGTTAGAATAATCACTGTTGCAGTAACCTTAGCTATATAGGTTGCATCTTGCAAAAGGACTGTCCCACTTAAAGAAAGACGGGTAGTAAACCTAATGACGGCAGTGGCATGTGGCATTGCTCAATCTATGCTGAAAACAGTTTTCACATGTAGGCATAGACCTACTAGACAGAGGACTTCATGACAGCTTCAGCATTATATGAGACCCTGGTTAGAAGATCCATCACCATCAGGAGGTCTATGTCAGGAGTATGTCCATGAGTTGGCATTAATTGTCACTTGAGCTATGTAGAAAATTCATGTGCAAGACAGGAAACTTTTCAAATGTAGCTTAAGCAATTGCCTTCATGGCTATTGTGGGGTGATCCTGTAAATTGTGATGAGGTCTCCCATAAGCTGCAGCAGCTGGAAGTCATAAATGAATCATCCTTGCAGTAGGACAGAAATGGCTGGCACTAGAGAGTGCCCAACATCACAGAAGTCTGTCCTTAAAGAGGGAAATGTGGCTAACATCTGTCAGTTTATAACAAGTATACAACCACAGACTGTTAAGAACATGAAAAGAAGGACGTCCGAGGTATATAAATCCACAAATCCAATTTTATTAAGTGTTTTTGTCCAAAAAGAATGGACTTCATCAGAATAAACATATAACGGCAGCATACCATTTATATATCATTAGTCATAACTGAATAAGTATTGACATTATGTTCCAAATTACTTCCTTAAAGCCATATGAATCCATAAAGATAAAAATATAGAAAGACTTTACTTAAAAACACAAAATGACATGAAGACACCAAATAAAAAATATATTGTCAATATAAATATTTACCATGCAAGACCTACTTTTAACTTTAAAATTGAACTAATAGATATTGTTTCATTTAACCCAGGGTATACAATAGCATTCATCCAGAGCAGCCACTATAACTCCTTCAATTCTAAAAAATCATCTGTTGTCCACCCCTCTGTCCTACGTCTACATGATCAATAGTGATAAACTTAAAGGAATGATTAGCATGTTTTTAAATGTGCCCTGATATGGCATTTTTGGGTTGTTTTCTCTGTATATCATAATAATGTTAATAAATCCATTTTCAAAAGCTGTTCTTAGTTTTCTCTATATAAAAGCATGTACACTTTTGACAAAAAGTGAGATACACCACTCCCTTTGCACCACAACTATACTTCTTATGAAGCTTTATCGTACCATAATTCACAAGTTCCACTTCACTTAGTTCTAAAATGAATTTACACTTTGAGCAATGCCCACATTTACTCATCTTCCCTATTCATTCCAAGTTTTTGATCCACTTCAACAGGTTTTCAAAACATAGATCCCTTTTATATATAATAAGTGGGGCTTCCCCCATTATATTGATGTACTCTGAATATATTCTAATTCTTTTTAATAATGGCACAGATAATGCTTTAATAATGCTTTACTGAACTTGTTATTGTCCCCTTTGCTATTGTTAACTACTGGTAATCCAGCATTGGCTCCCAGTAATGGGGTATATTGTCCACATATTCTTTTTTGCTGAACTTCCCTAAAAATGTTGTCAAGAATGGTGCCTGGATACCCCCTTCTGACCAACATATTCTTCAATATCTTGCACTGTTTTTGAAATTCACCCACATCTGAAACCATTCGTGCCAAGCAAACACACTGGCCCTTGACTAAAGACTTTTTTGGTGGATGGGGTGTCACTGTTGAATTGTAATAATGTATTAGAGTTGGTGGGCTTCCTATATATTTTGGAATTAAATTGTTTCCTCATTTTGTCTTTGGTGTTAGTGATATATAAGTAATTAACTTGTTCTAAGCCTATGGTGTTCTGAATAAATTCAAAAAACTGTTCTAGCCTCTCTCTACTATCAGTCCAAAAAATAATGTCATCCATTGCATCCATCTATTGCACTAGATTTAAATCATCACCATATCCATCTGTATGGTTTCAACATAATGTTAGTTACTGTTTGTGCTTGTAGTTTTATCAGAAGTTCTTGAATTGAGCATAGCATTTTTATGTCTATAATGTTCTAGGCTCATGTTATATTAATGTATAATGTTAGTGGTTTTGTATATCTCTATATTATATATCTTTTTATATATTCACAGATCTATGTGTTTTTTAGATGATTTTATTTTCCATGTACTTTGTGTCATATGTTCAGTGTCAGCAGAACATCTTTATATAATTTTTTATATGTTTAGTACACCCTTATTTAGGGTTTTTTTATGGGAATATTTTGTAGCTCCAGTCCATCGTAATTTGGACTGCATAATAAGACATACTATGTGGTGTTTAGTTGCACTATTTAGCTACGAAGTTAGCATTATTGCTCTTTGTCAATTAGTTTTTTATTCGTTTGTTTCTATAGTTACCATGTGACCTATAGGCAACAGTATGTCGGCCATTCTATGTGTTTACTTACGACACTATTTGTGTTAGCGTCATATTCTGATGCCAGTTGGATTTAATACCCTACAAGATATTTTGCATTGTCTGGTTACTAAGTTGTGTTTATGCAGGAACATGTTGTTGGCCAGACTGGATTGTGATGGGGTTTTCAGGATCGGCTTTTCAGGTTCGACTTTTTACTAATAAGTATTTCTACAACGGACATTTTTTCATCTGTCCGTTTGTACATTTGACTGTCAATGGGGTCTTTGCATTGTTCCGTGCTTGTAGAGTTTTGTATGCTTGCGATATTGTACCATGGTTACACAGTTCAATGGTCGCATTTATTATTATTGTTATCAGTAGGTTAAACTTCTATATTTTTCTACTGAGTTGTGTATTTGGGCAATGATTGCTTGACTCTCCACGTTTTAAATTTGAATTTCAAGTGTTTATTTGAGTTGATTCAGTAGGGGACTCTAAGCGATATAGCTTATGCATATGCTTACTAGGTAGACTTTTTAATGTATATTTTTTGATGATTGTGAGTTTTTTCTGTCTAATTTACACCCGCTGATACATCAGCCCTTGTCGCTGAGACCTAACAGGCATCCGAATGTATTAATACTATTATGGGAATGGTGTACACAATTTTTAAAAAATGAGGTATACTACTTAGTTATATATGGAGAAGTTTTATATTATTGTATTTTTATATGATTGTGTTTTACATACATTCTTCATCTTTAAGCCGAAGGGCTAGCAATTTTGGTGAGAAATCATTAATTGAAAGATAGAGAGATGATTACACACTGCACTAATTCAATAATGAATTTATTGGTTAATGATCCCGCCAAAATGTTTAGTATTTAAGTCTGTCATATTTTTGCAAATGTATCTGATGAAGCGTAGCTTTGCACTACGCGAAAGTGCTTATTTCTTGCATTAAAGTGTTACTTGGACTTTTATCGTCTCCAATGGTTGGATTTTTTTTCACTGTGAAGATTTTAGATCGTGTTGGTGCCTCCTACTATTGTTTTTGCATTGATGTACTCTGAATATATTCTAATTCTTTTTAATAATGGCACAGATAATGCTTTAATAATGCTTTACTGAACTTGTTATTGTCCCCTTTGCTATTGTTAACTACTGGTAATCCAGCATTGGCTCCCAGTAATGGGGTATATTGTCCACCTATTCTTTTTTGCTGAACTTCCCTAAAAATGTTGTCAAGAATGGTGCCTGGATACCCCCTTCTGACCAACATATTCTTCAATATCTTGCACTGTTTTTGAAATTCACCCACATCTGAAACCATTCATGCCAAGCAAACACACTGGCCCTTGACTAAAGACTTTTTTGGTGGATGGGGTGTCACTGTTGAATTATAATAATGTATTAGAGTTGGTGGGCTTCCTATATATTTTGGAATTAAATTGTTTCCTCATTTTGTCTTTGGTGTTAGTGATATATAAGTAATTAACTTGTTCTAAGCCTATGGTGTTCTGAATAAATTCAAAAAACTGTTCTAGCCTCTCTCTACTATCAGTCCAAAAAATAATGTCATCCAAGTACCATCTATATAAGGACCAAACACTGTGAAAAGCTAGACTTGATGACATATTCAGTTTCCCAGTAAGCAAGCACAATATTGGCAAACACGGGGGCACAAGCTGCCTCCATTGCCACACCCTTCCTTTATCTGAACAGTTGTTGTTCAAATACAGTGATATTGTTGTCCAACACCACTTCCATCAGTGCCCTAATAGTGAGAATCTGGCTATGACTGAGGCCAGAATATTGCCATAATACGAATAAAACCATTTGATTCCCATAATGTGTGTGATCACTGAAAAAAAGATCTTCAATATCAATTTAACAAAAATAACCTCATCATTATACAGTTTATTGGAGATCTTGGTTAAAAAATCCCAAGAATCTTTAAAATGGCAGGGGAGGCTATTCATTATTTGCTTAAAATGATGGTCGATGAATTTGGCAATCAGGAATGTTTTTGAGGCCTTGGCATCCACTATCGGTTTAAAAGGTGGATCTCTCAAATCTTTGTGTATTTCTGGGACCCCGAAAATTGTAGGGGTCCTTGGATGTATTACTCTCAAAAAATTATATTGGGGGGAGAGTAATCTGATTATTATTCAATAAATCCTCTAATAATAAATCAATGTTATGATATGCAATATTAATTTCATTGACACTGGTTTCTTCATAAGTTCTGGTAAATAACAGAGTGAACATTTTATTAATATTATCATTGGTGATCATAACTATCAAGCCCACTCCTTTATCAGGCTTCATAACCTTTAATTCCCTGTTGTCACATATTGTTCTTAATAATTTAAGCTCTTCAAGTGATGAATTAAAAGAGCCCTTGTTAAATCGTTGTTTTCGGCTAATCAATTTTCAGATGTCAAACTCACATATCTTCTCAAAAACAGAGATCATTGGATGAAGTGAAGGATTAAACATACTTGATCTTATACAACAGCATTCCAAGGCCCTGTCCCTATCAGAATCTTTAAAATAAAAATCAAGATTCAGTTTTCTAGAAAACAATTTCAGCTTAATGAGCACTTCATCTATATGGGCTTTCCTCACAGGAATGAAAGACAACCCTTTATCAAACAAGTCTGCAAAGGAAGAATTCAGTTTTACATTGCTATAATTATAAATCCTAAAATCACAATTCTTATTGTTCAAAATCACACATAAATCATGTTCTCTTATCTATTCCAACTGGAATTGCCCCTGACTCTCTCCCTTCCCCTTTAATGATGCCCCAATCTGTTTGTATACTCTGAATAATTGGCCCCTCTCCGATTCATCAGCCCCTTGGACCACCTCAGAGAGGGATATTCTAAAGGGGATGTGTTATCAGAAACAGATTCTGTGGGTACATTTCCTGGATTATACTGTTGATTTCCCCCACATTAACATCTGTATTACTTTTATGTTGACTGAGGGGGGGGGGGGTGCAGAGGATAAGCTTTCCCATCTTCATATTCTTTTTGGTCCCTTACTAATTTCTTTATTTTGTTGGATCTAAGTTCAACTTACAGTCTATCAACTCTAGTAAACAATACAAAATATCCATTTTTCTTATTCTCAAATAATAGATTGGACTGTATACTCTGGTCTAATTTGTAAATAGTGACCGATAATTTAGTCACTTTCCTATCATTGTCTTTTATCTGCAACTGTAATAGTTCACTGCCATGTCTATTAAATAATTTTAGCAACTCGCAATGTAACTCCAAGCCTCTCTCCAATCCCGTAGGGTACTTCCATGTCCTGAGGCCATTTGGTATATGCTCAGTACACAAACATTCTCTAAAATAACTGTTTTCAAGTTGCAGTTTCCTGAACTTGTGGGTTGATTCTTCCAATAATTTTAATTGCTTATCCACTGTGCCAAGAGATTCAGTTGAACCATAAATTCTTAAACGACAATCCGTTACATCATCCAGGCATTTTTTTAGCATTGAATTTCTGTTATAATTAGTGCCGCCCATCATGGTGACATCATTTAAGCCAATATGCAAATCATTAGATTTCAGTTGTCTGGTGGCGGTTGAATGCTGTCTCTGGGCTGGGGTGATGCTACTGCATCCAGGACAAGTGTCCTGAGTTCTCAATCTCATTCTGTGCACCGATCAAGTTAAACCACTAAAAGAACCACTAAAAGAACCTGCTGAGTGAGCTGTTCAACTAACAATGTAAGATTGCCAACTGGTCTGTATTAAGAAGTCCTTTCTTTTGGGATGAAAGTGCTAAATAAAACTGGATTTGTGGATTTATATACCTCAGATGTCCTTCTTTTCATGTTTTTATCTGTCAGTTTATGGTCACTCACAGGGACTACAACCCACTTTAAGGATTTTTTCAGTGACTAAAATCACAGGACTAGCAGGAATCAATGGCGAAGCAGGGTAATATATGGTGATGCTTTTCCTGCAAGACCTCAACCTAGCGAAAAAAAAAAATTATAAAGTATCTGGGTCTTATTCGTGATCATTGTACACTGGAACAGGACTGTTACATACTATACTTACATGTCAAACCCTGTAGCAAATCAAAAATATTTGTACACAGCTTGGGAATACTACAAATGTGGATTTGTCCCATAATGCATTAATGTACATTTGCCAATGTATTATGTGACTATTTAATAAAGGTGTTAAAGAACATACTTTTTTGCACAGATGTTCCTCACTGTATTGTGTTGTACTATCATGACAGATGGCGCAGCACAGCAACTGTTGAGTAGTGAAGGTAGGTAGGTCGGTAGGAATGAATTGAGCAGCATGACTTCCTGTGTGCAATTCAAAAAAATATTGGGTTAATTTGTACAGTCTATTTGACAGTTGGTAATGAGGGTTAAGGCTGTCAGTTGTAGTTCCAGATGTACAGGGTTTGATTCCCACAGCCCTCATTTTCCTGTTATAAGGCATTTAGTAAGTCATTTAACCAGGTAGTGCTGGGAGCAACTGGAAATTTGGGCTAGGCTTTTTAATGATTCCCCTGGACTGCAAGTCTAGAGACTACCTAAAAACCTATGAACTTATGAACCATTCAGGACTGAAATCCAGGTGCATGAACCATGATAATATGCTTCTGTCTACTATGTCTGTTAATAAAAGTGACTGAGTCAAGAAGATATACTGAATGACAAGCCTTTGTGGTAAAATTAATTCATATTCAGAGGGAACTGGAGGAATCTCTTGTGTGAATGATAAATGCTGATGTGTAAAAATGCATCTGCCACATCCATCAACACCATTCAAGCACACTAAGTCAGCAGCAGTATGAGACCTAGCAGTGTCTCCGTGAAATATCAGACATGAAATATACTCTTTTAAAATTGCTGAGGTCTAGGCTATTGTATAATGTATTAGTCCCCTTCTGGATTAGTATGGAGACATAATAAAACACACACCCATGTTTCAGACATGGGACAGTAACCATGGACACTTTCAACCACTAAGTTGAAGCCCGACTAAGATATTAGCTATGATCATCTGACCCAAGAGTGAAACTTTTCTTGGGGGAAGAAATGTGACTTCCAGGACATATACAAGAGTGACCACATCTAGTCCTCTCAGGCCACAGGTCCTTTGTGATAGGTCTCTGTGCTGGTGTACATGGAGAACTGCCTCCATGGTCAATTCCAGATAAAAATAAAAATGGTGGCATACAGTCAATGTAGTTCTGCCTGTAAGTAGTTTTCCAGTTGTGCACTTGCCTTGCTTTATTTAAAAAGTTTAAATTTTCAAATTTCTAATTATGCAAAGTTTTAATTGAGTTTACTGTTCTGGGCTATACACTCAAGGGCATTAGCTTTTCTTTGTTTATTTACTGTATAACTGCATTGTTTAGCCTGATTTAACCAAAAGAAAAACTATATTCTATCTTGTTTGCTAATTCCCCACCTTTTATAACTAGAATAGTCCAGTTTCCAGGCTTTACTGGTTTCATGACTTTAGTTTCAGTGTTCAGAGCTATCCAGACCTTGCTGTAGTAGGGGGAGGTCCAACTGCTTACCAGTGAGAGTGAAGGCATTGTACTGCCTATCTAACACTAGAGGAGTGGTTTCCAGCTCTGAAATTGCAATTTTATTGGGCATTTTGGGCTGATTTCTATCCCTTTCAACTTTCTGGCATAAATACATGCATTTGCGTGAATTTGTGCACCACACAGCAACTATTCCCGGTGCCAGAAAGTCTGCTCTTCGAATTTTCCCTTAGAACTAGCTAGTGTATCAACAGTAGCACTAAAATCTGTATACCTGTGACTAGCACTTGCTCTAAAACTCGATAAAAAACACTAGGAAGCCTTAATTTGTTACAAGCACTCACCTCTCCTAGGTAATAACGAGAAAATAGTCATAGGCACTAGACAGCCTACAATTGCAAGTACCTTGCAAAAATTAAGGGAAAACAGCTCTTGTACTACACAAAGAAAGCACCTAACGAGGCACGTCTGAGGGTCAGCTTCCGGTGATTTCTCCTGTCCACCTGGTGAATCTGGGCATACTGGGGCAATGCAACAATTGCCTCATGTACACAGACAGTCCTCTCCTCCTACCACCAAACACTACAACCTGTGAGAGATGGCATACATAGCCAAACTGGAAGAAAAGCTCTCTCCAGCCAAGATTGTGCCAGACAGTCAAGATGAGAAGGTTAACCCCCACACAATACCTCAAACAATGCATAGTCCTTCAAAACCCACACCATCAAAACCCACACATAGCAACACAAAACTCACATATGCGGAGGCTCTTAACATTAACCTGCCCAAGCAACAAGGACCTCTGAAGCTGAAACGCAAACAAACATCACCCCCAAACACAACCAAAGTGTCACATAGCTCACAACACCAGTGTGCCCCCAACAGCAGCTCCTAAGGCAAGACAACATACCCAACACTTTAGTCATAGGTGACTCTATAGTCAGGCACATTGATGTCCTACTCACAAGGCTAAACAAGGAGAAAATTACAGTTAGTTGCCTGTCGGGTGCCAGGAGCCACCACATAATGCATGCACTTAAGTCACTCCACAACAGGTACAAATATGACTCTGCCATTGTCCATGTTGGAGTGAATGACTTGAGAGGTATCTCCCTGGACTACATAAAAAGAGACATGGAAGAGCTCTTGGAGCATGTAGTCCAGGCAGGTATGACCCAAGCCCTGAGTAGCATCCTGCCATCACCTAGAATGATACCATAGTATAAGGGCAAAATGATTGACTTCAATAATTGATTAAGCTTCTGGTGTCATTCAAAGGGGATCCAGTATCTGTCTGCCTGGGATGACATGATCGACAAACCATGATGCTTTGCAAGAGATGGTTTGCACCTGTCTCCTCTAGGATTCAGGTTACTGGATAAGGCTCTTGCCACCCTGTAGTGTCTTTTTTATTTCAGGTTCAAAGGACAAAACTACCACTGTAATGGGTAAAACCAAGCAAAATATGAAGGTAATGCTACTTAGTGCTAGAAGTCTAAACCTCAAGATGCACTCTCTCGAGGCTCTCCTAAAAATGGTGAACATCAATATCTGTGCAGTAACTCAGACCTGGTTCAAAGCTCCAGAGAGCATCCCTGCAATACCAGGCTACAAGTTGTACCACACTTTTCGGTGACCAAACTAGGACAGAAACACTAAAAGTGGAGGAGTGTCCATATTCACCAAGGATATTCACACTTCCAGGCTGGTTGCCCAGCACAATGCATCTGAAATTCACCAGGTGCAACTAACACTAGGTAAGACTGCAAGACAAATTGTAGCTTGCTACAGATCCCCCACCATGCCCCCAGATTCTAAATACACCTTTCTAAACATACTGAAAAATATTAAGATACAACCAGAAACCCTAATACTGGTTTCAACAACCCTGCCATTAACTGGGAAAACTACTCCTGTACCAATACTTTTGTTCAACGGTTTTTTGGAATTCATGAATTCCATCGCCCTAGAGCAACTAATTCATAGTCCCACCAGGGGTACCAATATTCTAGACCTGGTCATTACCAACATGGGAGATCGATGCTCCACACCAGTGGTCACCCCTTCGTTGGTCAGATCCGACCATAAGCTAATCACCCTTGACATCCACATCCTATCTCCAGCCCCCTTTAAGGAAACCTCTGTAAAAGACTTCTCCAAAGCCAACTTCATGCTTCTCAAGTCAGAAGTAACAAACTTCATGACAACCATGCAGATGGGAACTGAAAGTTCAACTGCTGAATCCTACAGTATGGTGCAGTATGAGCACATTCACTCGTGCAGGTACCAAGCCACCCCAAATAGAACCAAGATATTGTCCTCTAAAAAAAGGAAGCCAATATAGTGGTTCCCTGCCATAAACAAGCTGTACAACAGAAGGAAGAAACCGTTGCAGAAAAGAGGAAGAACCCAGGATTCAAAAAACTCCCTCACCAGCCTCAGTAGAAAGCTGAGATCCCTTATAAAATCTTCCAAAGCTAGTTACAAAAACACAATTGCCAAAGATTCCAAAGACAACCAAAAGGCATTCTATAGCTATGTCAAGAATCTAAATGGCAATATTCAGATCTGTTCTGAGCTACTGCAGAATGGCACTAGATATACTGATCCCAAGGATATTGCCAATATCCTGGCAGATAGATTCAGTGCCAACTTCACCCCCACTCACCCCTTAAAGGGCCCATCTCAATACCAAAAGAATGCCAAATTCTGGTAATCACTGCCACTCAGGTAAACACTGCACTCTTCAAAGCCAAGAATACAGCATCCATGGGACCAGGACTGTGTACTGCATGAACTACAAAATGTACTGGCACCTCACCTATGTGTCATCTTTAATCATAGCCTCATCTAAGGCTTCATGCCCACAGAGTGGTGCACAGCTACAGTCATCCCACTCCACAAGGGGGATCCACTTTGGATCCCGGGAACTACCTTCCCATCAGTCTGATGAGCCTGATCTGCAAGGCCATGGAATGTATTATCATGGAACTTATAGACAATTCGTGAAGGGCCAATCTAACCTCCTGAACCTGATTGACTTCTTCAAATCAGTCTCCAGAGCCGTGGACGAGAGTAAGGCGGTTCACACAACCTACTTGGACCTCGCCAAGGCTTTCAACACTATCCCCCACTCTGGAATCATAGATAAACTTACTAAGCTGGGCATTAATCCCTACATCACTCGATGGGTTGCAAACTGGCTTACTGACAGAACATACACTGCAAAAGTAGCCGACTCCAAATACAGCTCCAGACAAGTGACGAGTAGTGCACCTCAGGGTTCTGTCCTGGAACCACTCTTGTTTGGCATCTACTTCTCTGAAGTACAGGCCAACACTAAGGGGACTCTGGCTTACAAAGTTTGCAGATGACTGCAAGCTGAGAGCCATTATTGAATCCCCAAATGATGTGAATATACTACAAAAGGGCCTTATCGAAACAGATGCCTGGTGCCAGAGCCATGGGCTCAAGCTAAATGCCAAAAAAATGTAAAGTTGTCCCTTTGGGAAAAACCACACACCTGTGAATTACCACATAGGTTGTAGTACACTAAACACTGAAAGTGTTATAAGAGACCTAGGGACACAGGTGGGCAGTGGTCTCACCTTTGATAACCACATAGCCACAACAGTTAGAAAATCCTTCTACGTGGCACACCTCATCACTAAGGGCTTTTCATCCAGAAAAAAGGAGGTCATTGTCCCTCTGTATTCATCCTCATTAGGCCCATTATAGAATACAATGCCCTATTTTGTATGTACCTCACAAGACCTCTGCAACAACTAGAAAGGCTGCAGAAATACCTCACAAAAAGAATCACAAGCCTAAAGCAGATGCCTTATGCTGACCATCTAAAGAAACTTCAGCATATCGCCTACTCAGAGGTGATCCCTGCCTAACATACAAGGCCATGTCAAACCCAGAGTTGTTGGACATGCTACACTTAAAGAAAACTGAATCCCTCTGAGCCACGCGCTCCAGGGATCTCAACCTTGTCATCACGATGAACAGAATATGCTGGAGGGATAGGTTCCTGACCCAGAGACTACCCATACTCTGGAATAGGCTGCCCATACATGTCAGGCAGAGCGCCTCAATGGCCCTCTTCAAGACAAACCTTGACGATTGGATGGGAGATAGGAAATTCACCCCGGGGATCACATCAGTAGCCCTGCTAGACAGAGGTCCAGGAAAGTAAATATTTGTGGGAAGCAATAACCAGGGAATCGTTATAGCTGGCTTGTATAGGCCCTATGGCCAATAGCCTAGTACCTACCTAGGAACCTATGAACCTAATCCTCTTAGTCTATAAAGCCTATAAAGACTTAGTCTTAGCCTATTAAGGAGGGAAGACCATGTGACATTTTGGCAGTTCTCTGGTCATGATTTAGTGAGGGATGAACAGAGGTCTGCCCAAGGTCTGATGCAGGTGTGAAGCCATATTCTCTGCTGTAATTCTTCACCCTCTGTTCAGTTTCCCCCAACACACAAAATGTCAGCATCTGGGGATCCTGGAAGACCATTTTAGAAATGACCTTACATTCTGTAGAGCTAAACCTATATCTTGAGAATCCATTCTTTTGGTGGTGATCTAACCAATTGCATTGACTAAATCTTCCCACTCCTCATGCTTAAAACATTCAGCTGTTAAAATATATTTGGTCATAAGGCTGGCTAAAGTCGCCCCCCCCCCCCCCCACACACACACACCATGTGCCACTGAGAGATCGGTCTGATCCTCTTATATTTGTGGCAGTGTGAGACATTATTCCACTTCCCCTAATCAGTCCAAGTAATTTCAGTCTAAGTGTTGACCAGTAATCCGGTGGTCAGACGTGTATTCCAAAGACTTGTAACACAAGTAAATGCAGGAAGTTTAATGATGGCAGATGAAGCAATGCTCTGAAGTATGTGAGCAGCATAATAGGATTGGCAGACTATAGAGACAGGTTCACATCTGTCACAATGTCACAATGTGCATTCATTTGAACATATGCATCCCCAGGCATCTAATTGTCCAGAAATGTTAACAGATTCTAATTAGTGGAAATGAAGAATGTAATATATGGGTCCCAGATGATTAATCTGCATTTGAAAATGTGAAATATATTTGAAAATTATCTCATGACGTAGTGCAGGTGTTTTGCAACATAAAGCATGCTCATCTGAAATTATCGTGGTCTGGACATGTAGCAGTGATGCAGATGTCTGAGAATTTTACTTACTGTACATCACTTGTAAGACCATTATCTATCAGCGCTATTCATTTTCCGACTGATTTTCAAAGCTGGGAAACATTCTTTGCCATGAAAATAATGCTAGGAGCCTATACTTGTGCCTTTGCATAATGTACTACTTAGGAGCTAAAGGGAAGTGTTTTCATTTTTTTTTTTGACAGAAAATGCACACAGAATACAATTATCTCAGATGTACTGCAAGGCATTGTTTTTCTTCTTTTGGCTCATATGTAAATTGGGATAGCCCTGTAGGTACAAGCATCCATTTCAGACATGTCCAGGAGTACTGTCAACAAGTTTGAATCGCTTGAAGTTGAACAGTTTGCCACTAGAGGCCAAGGTGCCCAAATCAGAACTACAGAATGGTGCTTGTTAACAGTTATTATCCTTAAACCCCAGTGCTAAATAGCCAGAGGATTTTTATAAGCTTTATAAAATACTTATGACATACATCAAATGCCCTAAAACTTCATCTGAGTTGTGCAAGTGGAAGTTTTACTTTAACTCAAGTTTTTCTTTTCAAATTTATGTAAAGAAATAAGAATAACACTGGCTACCTTTATGACAGTATGTATGATAATCTAAACAAACAGAAATATAACAAATGATGGTGGGTTTCTATCTATTCATTTAATGTCTTGTCTCCTTACAACACAGGCAATGTTCTCATCGTATCTACAACAAGATTATTTTTCTTTGTGGAAAGGAAGATAGATTTTCAGTTTTGAACTCAAGAAGAAGGAGCATAAAACCCACTGCTCTGACATGCTTTCTGTGACTCAGTCTGTCTGTAAAGTGTCCCAGCACAGTATGGTAAGACACTAAATCACATGTGCATTCCAGACCAGGACCCTGTTCTGTTGTTGAATGGATCGTTAGACCAAAACTTACTGGAACAAAACAAAATTATAAAAAACAAAAACAAGCAAGTCCAGAAGCCCAGAGTAGAAAATAAAGTAATTTTAATGAAGTGCTTTTCGTCGCAGACCATACAGCAACTTCTTCAGATAAAACAATGTTGAATGGATTGTGCCTCCTGTTTTATCATGCTGTTAATTGTGACACTTTGGCAACCGTTTTGCAGGAACAGTTCTTAAATATGGCAGCAGCATTTTTATGCTTCAGAGTGCAGTTTAAAATTGCATTCTAGATTACAGGATGGCACAAAGAAAAGAGAGACCAACATAAATAGCAGTATAGCAACAACACCCCACCCCACTCCCTGAGGTGACTAGAGTTCATTCTGGGCAGAGAGTGAAATGACATTGCTTTAATACAAACCATTTTATTTCCACCCAAAAGATACTGGTTATTCCATGATGTATTAATGTTATTAACATTTATATTTGAAAAGATTGTTAATACACTGTGCTATAATTTAATAATCCACACCGTATTGGAAATACTCATTTGATTAATGCAGTCAAAGAATCCAGAATACAAACCTTTTTGTCCTCACTTCATTTGTTCTTCTTCAGAACAATATATGTCACTGCAGATATCATAGTATGTCTAATTATCCTGCTGTCTGATTTGAATGATTTTTGCTTTGTATTCTACATGTTTGATTTATCATTTCTATTTATATTTCACTTATTACGTAAAAAGGTTTTGATTGAAAAATGGCTCTAGTGGTCCAGATCGCTTACCTTTAAAATAAATTAGTAAACAGATATTAAGGATAAAAGGTGCTTACTAATGATAAGATCCACACATTGCTTCCCTTCTTGTACACAAAGGTGTATCAGTCAGTATTAAAATGTTTAAGTTGGGTTGCTTGGTTGTGCTTTTGCTAATATTTTGTTGTTCTCTACAAATTGCAGCAATTTGTTTTAGCATCTTTCATCTGTTTTATTATTCCCATAAAATCGCAGCAGCCCATAGAAAGTAATGTTTTAATTTTTATGTTAATTAACTGTTAATTCTCTTGGATTAATGTTCCATTACTGACACTGTAGATTAACATGAGGAAAGATGTTCACCTCCTAAGCTGTTAATTTTAAGACATGACACTAAATCAAGGTTCCCCCGCCTAAGATGGTGGCAAATACAGTGCCTGTAAAAGGTCCCATAGCACTTAAAAAAAAAATTTACATGGTAATCAGTACATGAAAAGGTCAGCTCTATTATGCATCAGTATTGGTGGAGGCTTAAACAAATGTAACAACAAACTAGAATGACATACATGAACTTTATTACAAAGTGCAGCTATAGTTTTACAAAAAGACAATGCAGGTTATTAAAGAAATGAGCCAAGGGAGAGCATGAAGGGAAGAGCATTGTTAATAGCACAACAAGTAGTGTACTTGCTTTTGATGCAGAAGGCTGTAGGTTCTACTCCCACAGTATGTAGGTACATTGCTGATATTGTACTGCATTGTACTCCTAAAGGGGGTGGATGCTGCAGTCCTGAAAATGTCCTCTTTGGCAGATATACCTAGTAACTATGAACCTGCTATCACTTTGCCATCCTTTCCCTATTAAGAGTTGGGAGGGTGGCTTAATGGTTAAGGTGTTTGCCTTACAAACACAAGGTGCAGGGTTGAGTCTCCTAGGGGATAATTGGCTAGACTTAAAATGGCTTGCAAGGGCAGTTAGCCTAGTACTAATCTATGAACCTATGTAAGGGCCCCAGGGCCATTAGCCTAGTAACCTCCTGTGATCCTGTAAAATAACTATGAAATGTCATGTACTGTGGCTTTTAGGAATGAGTTTCAAGAGGAGTTTTACAGCCAAGAATTGTGAATTGAACTCCCATTCCTCTCAGTACAGATATGTCATTTCTTATAGCATAATTTACATATATTCCATTTATCCATTGTTAATTTGTATTTGTTTATTTATTATTTCAATTCCTGCTTGCTATTCATTTTGGTGATGTTTTTTTTTTTGTGCACAGGTATACCATTGTAATTAGTTGTGTTCTTTGGTTGCCTGAAAAGGAAAGGAATGCTATCAAGTTAAAGAGTTAGTTAAATGTTTCAGACTCCTTCAGTATAGGTTCATAGGTCAGTGTTTTTCTGAGATGAGTTTTTTGAACTACATGGTGTTACTTTGCTATTTTTGATGTTGCTGTACTTTATTATAGTTTTCTGAGTACATTTTATATTTATTTATATTGCTTTAGTACTGTGTGTTTTCTGTAGTTTATAATAATCAGTGTAATGCTGTCCTGACCCCCTACATTCATATTCCCATCTGTTTGCCATATTTTTCTACTCACCTATTGTACTTGAGCCTACCCAGGTCTTTATTATCCAAATCCTCATTTCTACCTTCTCTTAGGGCTTCATCTCCTTTTCCTCTTTCCACTATTTTGCTATCTTCTTCTTTACTCAAACTTCTATCATTAACATTTTCACTCTCTTCCTCTCTTTCTGTCTCTTTCATCCAGCTAGCTTCCCCATTTCTATCCCACAAAGATAATAAAAAAGTTCATGTCACCTCAGGTCTCTTTCCAGACACCTTCCTCCATTCCTTCCATGTACTAACCCACATTTTTCACACTATCCTGCAGTTTTGCCACATATGAATCTAATAATCCCCAAATATTCTCATACTTACCAAATTTACTATCCGGCCACCACCCTTCCTTTCTCTGTGTTCTGTACCTTCTATACAGTAATGTATAGTATGTATGTTACTTATAGATCCACACAATGCCACTCTTTTAGCCATCCCTCCAGACTTCCTATCAGAAATCTAACTCTCCTGACCTCTTATCTTTCCAAGGCCAACTATCACTCAGTTTATCTGTTGCCTTTACATATTCAACACATCAAACTGCATTTACCCCCAAAAATATTTTTACCAATTTACATTTATTTTAACTAGTCGCACTGTCCTTTGGGTTTCCCTCCAAATGTCAATTAATTTACCTAGCTTCTATGAATCATTGACCACAGGTAATTCACCATATCAGTGCCATGTCTTCTACCCTTCTTGACTGCACCTCCTCTTCTCTCCCCTTATCATACCCTCTTTGCATCTACTCAGCTTCCCCCAGTTATTCATCACACTTCCTCATTTTACCATCATCAACATCAACCCCCATTTTCACATTTTCTATAAAGAATAGAATGCGGTGTCAATTGTTGCCGTCTGTCTTGATACAATATCACTCTCCTAACTTCTTCTTCAGTCATGCCTGACTGTCGCACATCTTCTCTCACACAATCCATACACTTATTTGCAGGATGTCCTTGTTTTGTTTTGCCTTCTTCCTGTCTGTACCAAATGTTCCTAACTTGATCATCTTCTGCTTTTCTGCACATGTGCCTGAACCACAGTAATCTGCTCTCTTTGACCTTCTCTGCAATTGGAGCTGCTTTGGCTTCTGCTTTGATGTTCTCATTTTTTAATCTGCCCCACAGTGTGCATCCAACCACCCATCCCAGGCACTTCATCTCTATTACCTCTAGTCTCCTCAGCTGCTCTGCATTTACTGCACAGGTTTCTGTACTATGCAGTAGTACTGGCCATACCACTGTTTTGTACACCTTACTTTACAGTTTCTTTGACATTCTTCCATCATACACTTCTCCTGACACTATGTGCCATTTATCTGTAATCCTTTCCATTCTAGTGTTGACCTTCTCATTTAGACTTCCCTTTTCTTGAACCACCGATTCCAGATACTTGGAGCTGTTAATATGTTCTACTAGTTTCCCTTCTTTCTAATTTCAGAGCTTCTTCTCATTACAGTAGTCTTATCAGTGCTCAGTTTTATCCCATGTGCCTTTGGGTTTGCATTCCATTCACCTATCCTTTGCTGAAGTTCTTGCTCATAGCGCGCCTGTAATGCAATATCATCTGCATAGAGCAACACTGCAGATTTATCCCCGCTAATTTGTTTGCTAATGTAGTCCATCAGAAATATGAACAGCAGTGGGCTCAGAGCTGAACCCTGATGCACACCCACTCCCGTTGTAAACCCCCGGTCATACTTCTGTCACTGGACCCTTGTCCATAGCCTATGCTAATTCTACTACTATTTCCAGGACTAAAAGCACTACAGCACTGCCCAAATCAGATTTTTATTTATTTTTTCCCTATCATATGCTTTCTACAAGGCTAGGAGTGCCCAGTTGGTCTCTTTACTCATTTGTAGCTTCTTCTCAACTGTTACATTGCAAATATCGGGTCAGTTGTGTTTCATCTGATCTGAATCTTAACTCTTCATCTGCCATCTTACTTTCTGCTAATCTGTATATTCATTTATCAGTCACCCTCATCAGAACATTTATGCAGCGTGACAGGAGTTTGATACCTTTACACTACCCGCAGTTATAAATGACCCCTTTGTTTGTGAAAACTGGCACTAGGATGCTTATTCTCTAATCATCTGTGATGTCTTTCTCTCCATACTGCTATGAGTACCCTCGTGCCATTTCTCCAACTATTCCAAAATGTCCTCTCTAGTCATGTCTATGAAGGCAAGTTAAACCCCTAGAAACAAGAGAAACAAAATCTCTAGCATCACTGTCTCAGAACTTCCCATATTATGCCCACACCCATTCTCTCATTAATAATTATCTGCATGTATCTGGCCCTCCACTGTGCAAGCCAACTCCCCCCGAAAATATAAGAGTATAATTCTTTGTTTCTGAGATTTTTGTTTTTCCTAATAAGCCTAGATTGGCTTTAAACCATCACATCTGAGACTGAATATCAGGTGGTGTTCGACTTCCAGATTTAGAATTCTATTCCTTATCCTCATTTGTTAAGGCAATATTTTTTAGCTAAATAACAATTATAATGCCAGATGGAAATATATTCAAGGAGGCATTTTGTGTAAATCCAATAATTAACAAAATCATATCATACTAAAATAGTTACTAATAAATCATTGGTTAGTAAAAGTCTATCTTATAGAAAACAAAAACAAACCAATTAAATCTTATTACATTAATATGATAATAACCTCCTTTAAATTTTCATTTTCAAGAACCCTGAATATAAAGTATAGATTTTCTTTGTATTTTCAATTGCCTATACTCAAAATAGTATAAATATATTTCACTTCTATTTATTTATTTATTGACATTTGTTAACCGGTTTGTCCAACTGGGCTTGTGGCCCATTTTCAGTGGAGACCCGAGGAGAAAAGCTCCAGTAATACATTTTAAAACAAGTACAATTTTAAACAATATTGATATAATAGCAGTTATAGCAAAACAATTCACATATGCAATGACTACATTTAATGACAAAACCCTGTTATACTGGTATCAATTATTATACAGTGGGAAGCTACAAAATGTTGGCCATATCTTTAATAAGTTTGAGGTAAGCAAAGATATCTCGTTAGAAATTCAAAATTGCAGACAATTAGTTGAACATAAAATTAAACTAACGCAAACAAATGTTAGAAATTCTTTCCCAACATTCATTGATTTACTTATTCACTCAGAATATAATTGGAAAGGGACTTCTGTATAAAATATATAAGGTACTTAAGAAATCTACAGTATATCACAGAGAAAGGTATTGGGATTATTTTAGACTTGTTAATAATAACTCGCTAAGTGAAGATGGCAAAAAATAAAACGAATGCTCCAATCTTCAAAACAAACTATTTCATCACTAAGGTGGAGGATATTCTATTGGACGTTCTTACACAGAATCTTTATCACATCAAATAAAGTTGAACTGATGCGCAATAAAGACATACCCCGGGATTCATGAAGCTCGGCGCAAGGCCGGCATTAGGCTTGTGCCGACCGTGTGGCGTGCAGATGGCGCAGTAGCGCCATATGCATATTAATGAAGGTGCACTGCAGCCATATCCACGTGCATAGGAAATGAGCGCGAGTGCATGGGTAGTGTCGAAGCGCTGCACGGAGGCATGGACATGTCGGCTGTATATGTGCAACCTAAAATGCTGAATATTATAGTCTGCCTGCAATAGTAATCACACCTGTTAGTGTCCGTGGATACTGAAACATATGCAAAGAATGCAAGACAGTTCTTGCGAACACAAAATTAAGAAGCAAAACAAATGCACGTAGCCGAATATCGAGTCCCCATCCCTCAAACAAATGACATTTAAAACCATGTGCCTGTATTCTAATGCAGTGTTGATAGTTATACCAAGTGGAAGTGAAACGCATTGTGTTAGCATGCCGCCAATAGCTAAGTCTAGCCCAATGGTCAGGGTTACCACCTGTCCCACATTGTGAGGGACAGTACCCATCTGGGCAGTTGTGTCCATACCAAAACCATTATAAATGTAAAATATCCTGCGACCGTATGACATAATTATGTCCCACATCTCATCCAATAGTCACATACAATAGTTATTTCCGTATGTAACATACCTACATGTTACAAGAAATAGAATTAGCAAGTAAATGGAACAGAAGAAGCATCTAAACTGCTACAACAATAAGCTTACATGTAGGCATAAAACAAAATTCCTATCCGTTGTACTGACCGTGGGTATGTGTTGTCCTGTAAAATCTGATTTGTGTCCGGAATATATCCCATCCTGGCCATATGAAAAGGTGGCAACCCTACCAATGGTCAGAGCATTCGGCAACAATCTGCCCATTTGCGGTCCAAGCTGTTCTTGCCAGGATGTGTCAAAGATGAACGGGTATCACCCGGGTGTACCTACCATGTCATGAAAGATAAGTATTTGCGTGTACCTATGTGTGTGATGTACAGCATGTGGAAGGTGAAAATGCTAGGGTAGTCCTCACAACCATACAGGTACCAGAGATATGTAGTGTATGCAATGTGTTCCCTTGACCATGCCATGGGCCATCAACCAGAGAAGGGATGGATGGAGTGTGTGGAGTGGAATATGGGTGTGGGGGGGATGGGTAATGTAATAATCCGCAAAGGCGAGACTGTGTTGGATGCACAATAGGTGAACTGGAGGTGTATGAGGGAGCAGTGGGTGAAACAGAAAGAAACACAAAGAACAAACATACACATCTGCAATACAACTTGTCAGGCCATACTGTAGAACACAATCACACAAACATATGAATATTAAAATGTGCTATACACATGTACAGAAACGTCACCGGCACATACCCACATAATGGTCTGGAAGGAATTGAGCCATCCAACTACAACACACCTGGATGCATAATTGAATACCCATCATCCCCTCTACAGCACACAACTCCCCCCCCCCATTCCTGAATGTCCACCAAATCCAGCCATACTCGGGCTACTAGCCTGGCGCAGCCATATCTCCACATAGTGGCCACTACTCATATCTAGTAGGCAGTGTCACCCTAGGCAGTGTCAGGATTGCAAGCTATGTATCCCTTGCATGTAAAACCCTATCATATTTTTGTAAATCCAAAAAAATCGAAGGTTATTGGCTTGTTCAATTTTGGATATCCCTCATGGGATAAGTATCCTGTGTAAACATCAGACTTGGTATCACGACACGATGTCCAGTCCTGTAGACATCTGGACACAAGTTGTATGTGCAGTAGTGGTTCACGAGACTGCTCAGCCTCCAGCCGGTCATGCAGAACCTACTACCCGGGATCAAACACCTGCCCGTGATGCATGGCTCCCCACATGAATCATCGAGAAAATATACTGTAGACATTCGCATAGTGGCAGTTGGATATAGGGTGATTAAGGTGCTGACATAAGCAGGGTACCTCCTGTCCCACTTTGTGAGGGACAGTCCCTGTTTGGGTAGGTGTGTCCTGACCAAGAATGATACAATAGCAAATGTCCTGTGATTGTAGGAAATAACTATGTACCATATTTCATGTAACAGTTGCGTAAAACTGTTATTTCTGCATGTAAAATACATAAATCTTACAAGAAACAGAATAAGCAACTAAAGTGCTACAGGAATAAGCTCTCATCTAGTAAAATAATTAAAGTTCTAAACCCTGTACTGACCGTGGGTATGTGTTTGCCTAAAAAATCTGGTGTGTCCCGAATATATCCCATCCTGGACATATGAAAATGCAGCAACCCTACCAACGGTCAGAGCATTCGCACAATAACTGGCCAGCCTCTTAATCCCTCCTAAAACCAGTGACCTTTGGAGATAAGGTGTTGAATGACACTTGAATGAATAATGACAATAAGTAAGAGTAATAGACGCTTTTAACTTCAGAAAATAAGTATTAATACATATGCTCTGAATCTGTCAACATGTTTCAAGTTAATAGTACTAATATTGTAAAAGTGTCTGTGATTGTCCCTGATTTGTCCTTGCTTTGTCCCTGTCACTGTTGAAATTAGTCCCTGAGTGTTTGAGAGGTCCGTACACATATGTACACCAATCAACTGTCACATTTGTTGCCATTACTATTGAATACCTGTAGTGAAGTCATATATCCTAACTGCCATCCATGCGGAATGTACCACGGATGGTGTAGTGGTTAAACTGGTGACTAATGTGTGTCTGCTCCTGGGTCCAAGCCATGTAAGGGCCGCTAATTTTATGTGATGGCCAGAATAATATCCTTCGGATATAGGGAGGTAAAGGCAGCGGGGATGGAGGGTGGACATTCAACTGTATGGGAAATGTAAATAGGTATGTAGGTGTATGTACAGACAGAGATATATAAATATATATATATATATATATATATATATATATATATATATATATATATATATATATATATATGAATGAACATGGTCACAATAAAGCATTCATAACAAATGTGAAGGGAAACACCAGTGGAACCACCCCCCACCCTGTATTATGTAGTGCCAACATAATAATCTGGTCAGATGTGTCCAAACCCCTGCGTCTTTAAACACAGGTAGAATGTTAAAACTGGGCCCAACTCTGTCCATGTGCTATGTCTGACTTTTAAACGGGTACAGGGCAGTTCTGGTCTCCAGTCGGACAAGCCTAAACCCGGATGACCACATGAACACCTTAACAATCAAACACATGTATGTGCCAGGACTATAAGCTTTGGAGTTGTGTATATCCTTGGAGTGAGTAAACATGCATCATGGGTCCAGAGCAGTAGGGGACAGGGAATGTCACATGTGAAGTAGTGCAGTTTTCCCAGCAGGAGAATGGATGCCTGCTGTGTAAGTGAAGTGTTGAGGCGTATGCTAGGGTAGCTATGAACCATGGGTATACATATAAATAAAACAGAACGCCAATAGTGTAGTGGTTAGAGCATCTGCCTAACGTAAAGGCATTCCCGGTTCAAGTACGACCATAGCACATATCATTTGCTTGTGGAATGAATGTCTCTGTGCTGTAAAGCCAACATTTAAACATGTAAAGGTGAACGTGTGTTTTGCATGGGGCCATTAACCGGATTCCTTCAATCAAAGTGGTACTGTCATAATGAATAAGGCACACATAAGCACAAAGAAGTGGCAGTAAACATATGTAACTCACGGTAAGCATATGCGAGTGCGCCTGCGCGGGTGTAAGCAGCTCCCAGCATAGCAAAAGTATGTTTTTATGTACAGATGTAAATTATATACACACATATATATATATATATATATATATATATATATATATATATATATATATATATATATATATATATGCACACACACACACACACACACACACATATATATATATATATATATATATATATATATATATATATATATATATGTGTGTGTGTGTGTGTGTGTGTGTGTGTGTGTATAGATATCCACAGATATTAAATATATATATATATATATATATATATATATATATATATATATATATATGTATTGTAAGAATGAACGCCGTAAGAATAAAGCATACACAAGGGTTGTGAAGGGAATCTAGAGCAACTAAGGTATTATATAGTGCTTGCAGCGTATGTCAGATAAAGCCACCCAAGAGTGAGTAGAGCACTGCTATTCACACCAGAGGCAAGGTTATACCAGTGGGCATAAAATCGTTGAACTGCTAAGTCAACATTATAAACAGACGGAATGTAATTCATGTTGTGACCACCTACACGTGTAACCCACAAATGGCCGTAATCCACAACACCAGGAAAGGCACGTATGTGCAAATATAAATGGTGAGAGACCCTGTGAATACACAAGGTGGTACAAAATGTGTGTAGGGCCCCTAACACTCTGCAGAGGGCAATGTGTAAAGGTGTGTCATGGCTGTGATATCAGGTGGATAATGGCTGTTACGCATGGAAACTCAACAAGGGTGGGGTGGAGAAACTATGGCTGTGCGATTATGGATCCAGGAGTGCCATGGTTGGTTGCACAAGTTCCAATTGACTGGCCCGTGTAGGTCAGCTACTACATAATAGGTATATATGCATACGCACATGCAGACATCAACATGTTGAAGTACATTCTCTGTAACACATGCACTCCATTTATTGACATAAATAATATGAATGTGCACAGACAAACAAATACAGTTGCAGGAATAATAGGCTGTGCAGACGAGAAACAAGTAAAATGACACTCTATCACATCACAATTACCATCGGTACTCCGTACATGAACATATTGCGACATCTGTCTGCTGTATAACGTGCTAAATACCGATTACAAGTTAACCGGAGTGAAGTGTCGGTGTCATAATGACTAAGGCAATAGTATGCTGTTAAAGCAGATATGAAACCCAATACGCATGTGTAAGTGCGTATGGGTGGGAAAATTATTGGTCAACGGACACATTGAATACCTGTAGTGAAGTCATATATCCTAACTGCCATCCATGCGGAATGTACCACAGATGGTGTAGTACAAAAATATATATATATATATACATACAACATATATAGATATATGCACATATACACAAAAAAAAAATATATATATAATATATATATGTATAAAGATATATATATATATATATATATATATATATATATATATATATATAATACATATACATATATGTTACTGTAGATATACACATGTACATAACTAGGTTACATTACAGCAATCATGGGTAACATATGTTCAGACCGGGCATATGTTAGTGGGAGGTCCAGTAAACAAACGTTTACCTCTCACACCTCCCCAGCTAGGCCGGTCAGACATACAGACACACAATAAAAGTAAATACACCACTGCTTTCCAGACCACCGGCAGGAAAGTACCAGTGGGAGAGATCTGCAAGGTCTACACTTTAAACATGGATAACGGGGTCCCTTGCGGGACACCAAAAATTCGCCATACAGGTGAACCTGTGGTGATTGACGTGAGCAGGATATAGCTGTACATGGAACAGTAGGTTGTGCAAGTGTAATAACACATGGGTTGACCAAACGTATGACATGTGTCCCGAGACGGGGAGAGTGGGCAGTGTGTAGGGGTGTGTTCATACCCCAGCTGCTATCACAGTAAGTATGAGTCATGAGTGCTGTACAGGGGTGTCAGGTAGGGGAATCATGGGTATGCAATAATGGGCTGGTATGAGTCATGAGTGCTGTAGAGGGGTGTCAGGTAGGGGGATCATGGGTATGCAATAATGGGCCTAAGTGCGCAGGTGTTGGTTGGCAGAGATGTATTAGGCCCGCCCAGTGGAAGTAATTAATATTCCTATGTGGGCACAGCAGACGCTCATACCTCCCGAACCTGAAGAGCATATCTACTGGATAGTCTGTAAACCATTGGGGGAACACATAGGGAATATATCAGTGCCCTATACCCAATTAACATGGATATCTGTGATTACAAATCAGAATCTAACACAGTCCTAACTAAACCCTTCCAGAAATAGTGATATTAGGTCAACAGTTGACGGAATACACGTAATGACTGACAATATACATATACATATATATATATATATATATATATATATATATATATATATATATATATATATATATATATATATATATATATATATACATACACAAAAATATACATGTAGATAGGTTACGATACAGCAATTACGGGTAACATATGTTCAGACCGGGCATATGTTAGTGGGAGGTCCAATCAACTAACGTCTACCTCCCACACCCCCCCCAGCTAGGCCGGTGTGACATACAGACATGAAATAAAGGTAAATACACCGCTGCTTTCCAGACCACCGACAGGAAAGTACCAGTGGGAGAGATCTGAAAGGTCTACACTTTAAACATGGATCACGGTGTCCGTTATGGGACACCAAAAATTAGCCTTGCAGGCGAACCAGTAATGGTTGAAACAACCAGGATGTAGTTGTACACAGAACAGTAGGTTGTGCAAGTCTGATAACAAATGTTTTGACAAACCGTATGACATGTGTCCCGAGACAGGGAGAGTGGGCAGTGTGTAGGGGTGTGTTCATACCACAGCTGCGATCACAGTAAGTATGAGTCATGAGTGCTGTAGAGGGGTGTCAGGTAGGGGAATCATGAGTATGCAATAATGGGCCTAAGTGTGCAGGTGTTGGTTGGCAGAGATGTTTTAGGCCTGCTCAGTAGAAGTAATTAATATTCCTAAGTGTGCACAGCAGATGCTCATACATCCCAAACCTGAAGAGCACATCGACTGGATATTCCGTAAACCATTGGGGGAACACATAGGGACTATATCAGTACCCTATACCCGATTATCATGAACGTCCGTGATTACGAATCAGAATCTAACACAGTCCTAACTAAACCCTTCCAGAACTAGTGATATTTTGTGGACAGGTGGAGGAATACACGTAATGACTAATGACAACATGTATGAGTCATAAACAGCATGTACCTCGACAAATGTGAATGAATACATATGCCCTGTGACTGTCAATGTGTCAGGTTAATAGAACCAATCATCTGAATGTGTCCCTGAGGGTGTTATGCAGTGTCCCTGATACAGCGTTCATTCTCCCCCATTTGTATGTGAGGTCTGCTAGTGACAAAAAGTGCATATTCCGCCGATCACCTTAGGTAGATGATATCATAATAGTTTGGGGTTACCACCTGTTCGCCTTTGTGAGGGACACTCCCCTCTGGGCAGTTGTGTCCTGCAAAATGAATGTTATCGCACATGGCCTGTGATTTTGGGCAAAGAATCAATATATTGTCTGTAGTGGTTGCATAAAATGATTTTGTTGTATCTGAAACACCTAGATGTTATAGGAAACAGTATTAGCAACTATAATGCTACAAGAATAACCTTTACTTATGCAAACCGGTGAAGTAGTCAATTTACTACTGGCTGTGGGTATGTGTTGCCTTGCCAAATCTGACATCTCTACATATAGGTCCTATAGGGCTGCCACCTTTCCAAATGGCCAAAGTGGGACCTGCTCCGTAGAAATGTCAGACGTACCAGGTCAGAACATACCTAGAGCCGTGCATAGTACAGAAATATACATATTAGCACAAATCAGGGCTTAGTTTAGCAGCAGTTAAGTTGTGTATGCTACTTCACATAACATATAGAAGTGTCATTTATACAATAACTGTTACATGCAACTATTAGAGAAACGTAGAATATAATATTGTCCTGTAATCAGGAAATTTGCTATGCCTAGATTATTCTTGCATGACACATACACCTAATGAGGGACTGTCCCACACAAAGTGGGACAGGTGTTAATCCTAAAGTCTCAATTCGGCCAATTTAAAAGGTGGAAAACCTACAATAGGTATGCAGTAGCATGACCTGGCAGACAGATGTGGTTCCCAAAACACATTTACTTGTCAGCATTGCAGAGTGTCGGTTCCCATGTATCAGCCATATGGGAGCAGATTGTATGAGGAACACGCATGTAATATGATTAACTCACTGGACAGACCCCCGATTCCGTACAGTCGAACGCCATGCCGTTGCCTAATGGTCAGCCATACCCGATACTATAATCATGTAGTCCGATGTAATAGGCATCACAAGGGATCGCGCCCACCCAGCGTGAGTGAAAAATGCAAGCACCAATGTCGGTGCATGTGCAAGTGAGGGAGCGAGCAGGTATAAGCGTGTTTGGCTACCAGTATGCGAGTATTGCACTGTTAAAGAAATGTGGAGTCTAAACAAGTATAAGAAGCTGTAATCAGAGGTCAGCAGTGCTTAACACTGAGCAAACCCATGCACAGCCTCTCCCAACTGCTGCAATGTGCCTTACCCACTCCGTATCCAATGGCCTTGTTCTGGCCGCAAACAAGGAACTGTCCTTTGCAAGTGTTGGTAGCAACACGCTGCGCACACAGTTAATCTGAATTACCAATACACCATGGCATATATACAGTCAATAGACAGTACCACACACATACCATACAGCACAGTCATCCAACAGTATAGCAATGTACTGGCAGATATGTCCAGACCACTGGTGTTTGCAGACCTGGCCGTCTTGTGTTTAAGTGTGTGAGCATGCCCAGTATGACCATTACGCATGTTGTCGACTGACATTACTGTCATACCTTCATGTGCTTGAGCATGCCCAGTATGGTCAACTGGATCGCATGTGTTACATGTCCAGGTAGTCAGTACAGTGGTGTCGAACCCTGCATTGTACACTGACAGGTGGCATGCTGTGTCTGCAGGGTATCCATCAGTCATGTGGCACTGACTGTTGCTATATTTCTGCACAGCGTGGGGGGACATCCAACTGTATCCACATTCCTACACAGCACCGGGGGGGAGCGCACATGACTGTTCCATGTGTACGTTGGAAGGGGGGCACAGCTGACAGTTGTACACTTTTGCTACTACTGTACTGGTATGTCAGGTACTCCATTTCAGTGTGTGGACCTACCTAATGTGAGGCATTCCAGTGTACTACAGATCCTAGCTTCAATTACCAACATATTGGTTTCAGACGTCCTAGCCTTCACAACCTACATCCAACTGCCTGGCCTGCTGTAGTCTGTCTGTGTGTATCTGTGGGGGGGATGGGGTCATCCATTGGGCATATTCAGA
The DNA here is from genome assembly GCF_019279795.1 of Protopterus annectens. Classification (NCBI taxonomy): domain Eukaryota; kingdom Metazoa; phylum Chordata; order Ceratodontiformes; family Protopteridae; genus Protopterus; species Protopterus annectens. The sequence continues at coordinate 347,472,845 of NC_056733.1, read as the reverse complement.
GGCCATTGTAGAGCATTTGTCTGTATTGGTCTACACCTGTCCAGCTGGTTGAGACTTGTGTGGGCTGTATGGACACACATGACATTCAGCCCATAACCTGCAGTGGGTTAGGACACTCTGTGTACTACTGGCTACTATTGTGACCCCAGTATGTGCTACAGATGTCATGGTGCCACTATGGTTGTGTACTGTCCGCAGCCCTATCATTTGGCCACCAAATTCCCTTGCATGCTCACATCCATACCATAGCTACAGGTAAAAACACATTCTAATACAACTGCCAATTGGTAGGTTGATTGACTTACCTTGAGGGTGTGCCAGACCTGAGGATGGTGCTGGAGGGCTGCCTACGTCGGATGCACACAGTGCACTTCCTATACATGGCTGAGCACAGGTAGTGTCATGTGTGGCATCCCTTTTACTGTCTGTGCGAGTCAGAGAGGGTGAAATCTCTGGGTACCTACTGTCTCAGTGCATATGCTATGTGTTGCCTCTTTGCCAAGGGCAGGTCATACTGGGAACACCTCCTTTTGCCTTCTGGGTCCAGCTCAGGTAGTTCCTCCTCCGAGTCAAACTGTGCCTGTACAGGCCTTGGCATTGGTGGGGGGGTTGTGTGGCCCTGCCCCATGCTGTTCCTGCTGCAACTGTTTCTGCAGGATCATATTGTGCACATACCATAACAATTTGGGTGCATGTAGCTGGTGAATACTGCAAGGCTCCACTGGATGTGTCCAGACACTGGAACCGTGACCTGAGCATCCCAAATACATGCTCAATTATATGTCTTGCCTGTGTGTGTGCCTCATTATGGCGTAGTTGTTCAGTTGTGTGTGCATTGCTGATGGATGTCATCAGCCACGGCTCCAGTGGTTACCCAGCATCCCCCACTAGGTGACTGTAGGGCATGTCCATTTTGGCAAAGGTGTGGTACAGCTGCGTCAGATGCCATATATCGGAATCGTCATAGCTTCCAGGGCAGCCAGTACACACATTCAGTATAATGCCCTGGGCATCGCATACGACCTGGCAGTTGATGGAGGGGATGCCCCTGTGATTAATGTTGGCCCTACCCTGCTCACCGGGTGGTGCTTTGATGCATACGTGCATGCAGGCTATATCACCCACTACCCCAGGGTAGTCTGCCATTTGGTGGAAGAGACGCATATTGCTGGTTAACACCTCACGTGTGTTGAGGACATGTACGTGCTCACTGGCATGTGGTGACATGGCATCTAGGAACTTGTGCAATACTCTGGATGCATATGCCTGTGAGATCCCCATGATATCCCCAGTTGTGCTTTGGGAGGTACCTGTGGCTAGTATACCTAGGCCTACACATACCTTGGTATCCACTGGGATGGGTTTCCCTCGGCCTGTTCGATGTGTCAGGTGTAGCTGGCACAGCTCAACAATCTGCTGTAGGAGGTCTCTGTCCACCCCATAGCGCTCCACTATCTCCAGCTCATGTAGCCCCTGGTAGGTTATCATGGGTCTGTAAAGTCTTCTATGTCTCCCCACTGCGGGTTGTTCGGCAGCATTCACATCCTCACTACCCTCAGCCTCCTGCACATGTTGGTTTATGTTGCCTGCTGCAGCCCTTCTCATTTGGTTGGATTGTTTCGGAAAATGTCCTTGCATGTATACACCGATGGTGTAGAGTGTGGAAATAACCAATGTGTATGGTGCTTGCTCACTTTATCGTAGTGTTCTGGGCTGGTCTGGGCCTGTAATCTGCTGATTGTGCTCATTATCACCTGGTTACGCAGCTTGTTCACCTTGACTACTCTCCTACTGCTGTTGTCCCTCCCAATTGCACTAGGCAGATATAGACACAACCCTAGCTTAGGCATGCTAAGGCAGGAGCAATCCTGAGACACAGGGCTCCAGTGTACATACAGTATGCCTGACACCCCCCCCCCATGCTTTTACCTATATTCGAGTCCTGCACCCGGCTATTTATACACGCACACTCTTGGGATCTGCATCACACCCTGGTTATAAACGGGATTCACTATTTTCAACCTCATTTACAAAGTATTGTCTTCTAACGCATAGTTACATGACCCATACTGAGCTTCCAAAATAATAACCACTGCTTACTGTCACAAAGATCCTCACACAGCTGTTTAAAAGCACCTTACTATCACCATATTTGATGTCCCTTGTTCTTCCCAACAACAAAATAACAGGTCTCTACACGACTCGAATCTGGGACCCTGCACACCACAGACAATGTGCTTTACCACTAAGCCATGGCAGATTTACATAGATTGAAGGTGATCATGCACAGATCATCCAACACAGGCATTCAACAGTATAGGACATGTATTCCATCATGTAGATTTATGTGTGCTAATGTCCACACACACACACACACACATATATATATATATATATATATATATATATATATATATATATATATATATACACACACACACGCACACACACACACACACACACACATACATAGATATAGAATATATATCACAACAGCAGACCACATGACACCAAAGCATTAGACAAGAATGAAAAGGAAACCACATGTGCCTCCTGCATTATATACTGGTGTTACTATCAAGGCAAGTGTGTTTCGTTGCGTCACACGGGTCAGACTGTATTAAGGGTAAGATTAAGGCTGCTGACATTTATTCACCAGACCTATTGACGAATGTATGTGTATGTCTTGCCAACCCAGTCTCTTGGGCGATTGTGACATTTATGGACACTATATAGGAAAACAGCAAAACACACTCAACACATCCTGGAGCTAGCCACTCACAGATACCAACACATAAGATGTGACTGCCAAACACACACACCTGTCATGCCTTGGAATAGAACACCTACCTGTCTATTCTATCACACTACAGCATTACGCAGTTACAGAATGTGCTACCAAGATTACTGGGACACAGCACTCCCAGAGGCGTACGTCTAGGTGGGTGACATCATCAGCAATGGAAAAGACTCTGACAGGGATTGTATGGAATGTGAGCAGTCTAAAAGCATTATTCTATCCCCAGGCAGATGGAAACACACACACACAGTTGGCATGGCTCGGATTACAACATAGACTTAACTACGTTATCACACTACAGCATTATGCAGTTACAGAACGTGCTACCAAGATTACTGGATCACAGCACTCCCAGAGGCATACTTCTAGGTGGGTGACATCATCAGCAATGGAAAAGATGCCAATAGGGATTGTATGGAGAGTAAGCAGTCTAAAAGCATTACTCTGTCCCCAGGCAGATGGAAACACACACACAATTGGCATGGTAGGGATTAGAACATAGACCTAATTACCTTATCACACTACAGCATTACGCAGTTACAGAATGCACTACTGAGATTACTGGATCGCAGCACTCCCAGAGGCATACTTCTAGGTGGGTGACATCATCAGCAATGGAAATGACGCAGATAGGGATTGTATGGAGAGTGAGCAGTCTAAAAGCATTACTCTGTCCCCAGGCAGATGGAAACACACACACACAATTGGCATGGCTGGGATTAGAACATAGACCTAACTACCTTATCACACTACAACATTACGCAATTACAGAACACACTACCGAGATTACTGGATCACAGCACTCCCAGAGGCATACTTCTAGGTGGGTGGCATCATCAGTAATGGAAAAGATGCAGATATGGATTATATGGAGTGTGAGCTGTCTAAAAGCATATCACTGTCCCCAGGCAGACGGAGACAAACACAAGCCAGTGGTGTGATCAGGACAACTGCCATCTAAGGACCACTATTACAACACTACATAGATACGAGACATGCCACAGACACTACACCTTTCAAGACAGTCAATATGACCTTCTGGGAATGCGGACATCGACATGGATGCTGGCAGTTACGATGTACATACCTGTGAACCAGTGTGTTCAATGTAGGAATCCATCCTGAAGTGGGGTATGGCCATCTGTTGCCTGGATGACCACTATCACTATACAGGATTACAATGGCCATGCCCATGCACATAGAGGCACATAACCTACACAAGGTGTCACTGGGCATACACACACACTTAGTAGCACACATCCGTGTGGAATGCAGTATGTGTCCATCTACACAAAGGCATACTGGGCATGCTCACACACTTAGTAGCAAAGGGCTGTTTTGTATGCACTCTGATTCTAAACACGGAAGGGTACAGTGTGTCGATAGTTGTCATTGTTAGCATGAACGCTGCACTACATATGTCTGACACCGGTCTTTTACACAACGTCTGCTGCTGTCCATCACCTTAGCTGTACCAATCTAAACCTGGCACACTAATACCACCCGTGGTGATGTCCTGCCAGGAGTGGCTACTTCTCCCATATAGTACCATTCATAGATGAATGTCCTGAGACCAGGTTAACACCCTGACACCTAGAGGACAACTGCATTGTATGTGTATGCTAAACAGTGCTAGATGTGTAGAGTTCATAATCACAGCTACCAATCTAGATCTAGCAATGGGGAATACTGACATCTGTGCAGCGAGGAACACCTGGCTGAAGGCTCACTTGTGCACAATAGCACTACCACCGTATATCTCCGATACAGACATGTGGGCCATACCACCATTACCGACCGCTCCAGGTGGTGGTGTCCCCATGTACATGAAGGCCACTCACATGTACTGACCAGTATACCCTCAAATGCCATCACAGATGTGTCAGGTGCAGATCACAGTGTCAAAAACTGTATTCTAGGATGTAGCCCTCAGACATCACCATGTCCTTGGACCAGCAACACACATCCATACATGTGGCAGAACATACATTAGTACAACACCGTGTTACCCATGACCAGTGGGCTGTACCTAGCTCTACAGCAACTGTGCAGACTACCTATGTACTGACACAGTTCCATCATGTGTTATGCAATGCAATGATACCACTGTTCATAACCAGGTTGGCTGTGCACATAACAGGGGACCTGGGTCATATACAGCTGTAACAGATAACTGTTGCCGTATATCAGTAAACACACTCATGTTTGGATATGACATACATGCACCTGCTATGGATATGTACATGCCCCACACACACACACAACACATATGTACATAGCATAGCTGTTGCTGTCCTTCATGTAGACAAGTGGCTACAACAATTTACACACATGCACATGGATGTTAGGTCCATGGCTGTTGAATGCTAGCAGTACATAAGGTGTGATAGTAATGTTGACTGAGTTAACATTCCCTCTGTACTGGTTACCCATGACAACTATCATATCATACAACAGTCCATGTGTCATGTATGTCATCACACATGTCCACCAATTGCAATGCCTACAAACATGGCTAAATGACAGGAATGTAGGACCTACACACATGTACATGTAGTGGTGTGCATTCAGCTACCATGCGTGTGCAGTAGCTGATGTTTGCAGTTGATCTGTGTCTTACTACAACATGCAGTTGCAATGCAGTCCCATCATTGCCACCTGTATATGGTGAAATACTGACAGTACGGTAAGATGTACATCAGGTATGGACAGATGTGTGTACATACAGTGGTGGGCCAACTTTACAGATGGATGTTTGCTGAAGACAGCTCACAGGTGTGCCACAAGCTGTCCTACCATAACATGTGCAAACACTAAGCTATGTTTCTGTTAATTACAGGGGAAGACATACAACCTACACAGTGATCAGGGTGTCACTGACTGTAAATCACTTGACACCTGTAACACTTATGACCTCCCATGTGTATATAGCAGCACAATTGCCAAAGGTGGCATTGGTACACATTGTAATGTGAGTAATACTGCTGCATGTCTGTCATACGTATCATAAGATAGCAGGTGTTTGATTCACAGTACTGCCATGTGTGTTTGCTTATGTGTCCACATATGCCACGTATAGTGGGGAATACATCCCAATTGTCACACACCCCTGCACACTGTTGTAGAGATCTGTACATACTGTAGTGTAGAAAGCAAGACATAAGCAGGGGTGGTGTGTGTATCACACACATGTGAGCTATCTGTATGTGCATGACATAGGTGCATTCAACTGTGGACTCCACAGTGTGTGCGTGTGTGTGTGTGTGTGTGTGTGTGTGTGTGTGTGTGTGTGTGTGTGTGTGTGTGTGTGTGTGGGTGTGTGTGCAGTTGTGTGTTCTCATCCTGTAATGTGAATGTGTATTACTGCTAGTGAGGCTTCATGCTATCAACTGGCTTCTACTCTTGACATCAGCTAGACCGCTATGTAAACTCCCCGCACCATATAACTGTACCTGTGATGTCACCTGCTATGGATGTCATGCCTCTAGCCACTGTTGCTTAGTACACAGCTCACTTGCTCCTGGATCAGTAGATGTGTAGACATGTTTGGAATGTCAGCCTTTCTAACTGTGAAGTTGAAGCTACGTATGGCATGCTGGTATTGCCATACATGCCTGTGAGTAGTTCACATTTACACATGGGAAACTGCAAACACTGGTACTCAATGGCACATGCAATTAGACCTGAAGGAGGGAAGCAGGGCATCATTACCAACATGCTGTTACTGTTGTTACCAAGACACATACTGTGAACAGAAAACAATACATTCTAAACCTGTACTACATGGTATGTCTGCTGCATGTCAACAGTACACAACAATTGTAATATACACTTATCTCCCTATTCTGTTCACCCTGTGCATCAGACCATATGAGTATGTCCCTGCACCGATGGTGTGGATGACAGGGATGCGGCACAGGCATCATCATATGCACAGGTTGCCAGGGGCCTAGGCTGCACCAGTGGATGACATCATATGTGTAGGTTAGGGCCTGTGATCTAATTGGCCATGTGTGGTTGTTATGCATGTGAGTGATGCGGTGCCCTACAGATGTTTCTGGTGTGTGCGTGTATGTGTGCGTACAGTTCTGCCATGTGCCTGGCCTACACAGGGGTATTATTGACAGCTCCAGACTGTACAGACCAGGATTTACAGCTCACGGTGTCCGGTCATGGCCACGTGACCTGTGCCTGCCAGGGGTTGCACGGGCACTACCAGGCAAAGGTACAGATTGGGTACTGTCTGATGGCATATGTCCACTGGAACCGTGTCCCCACTGGGACCATCCAGGGCCATGTCCATGTGGCCTGCTGTGTCCTGGTGTGGACAGCGCAGCACCAGCTGCACTGCTGCTGCTACCGCCACTATGGGAGCGGGCATGTGAGGTAGCTCGTTCACGTAGACCTGCACCAGGTGATGTAGCTGGCCTACGTCCACATGCCCTATGCCTCACTCCTACCAGATGTTCCAGCACAGACAGCTCACACTCATGGATTGTCATGCCACGGTCAAGGATTCCAACCATGTCACCCAAAGGGTTGTATGTTTGGTATGTGGGGTATGTTTTATGGGATAGTGAGACAATGTTGCAGCTGGACCACTACATGTCATGGACATGTCAGATGGCACATCACAATGTGTGCACTCATTGCAGGGGCATATTCCACAATGGTGAATCGTGTGGGCTGTCCATACTCCAGCTCACTGTGTAGTACTGTTTGTGTACCCCACACGTGTAGTTCTGATGTATAGTACATATTCCTACATTGAACAACACCTCCACCTTTGTATGCACAGCTGTCCATACATCTAGCAATGACAGTTTCTGTGGTTTCATGTCAGTGTTTCATTTAGTTTGTAAGTATTGCACATGGGTAGCCAGTGTGATGGATTAAAGATGCGACCTGTATATTGTGACCGGACCATACATTATGTGTACATGTGTTAACTGGACACATGGTGAATAGATCTGTGCATTAACATGCCTGATACTTATAACTGTCTCACCTGCAATGGCCTGCTGTCTCTGCGGAATGCCAGAGGTACCTATATAGGGGTGACACAGCAGTATGATCATTATCCATGACTGTATGACAACTACAGGGTGCAATGTGCATGTTAACACATTTGCCAGTACAATAGGATATACTATGGAGTATGCACATGTGTGCATACACAGGGTAGCATACTATAGTATGTGGCATGTGTGTATACATGCCTTGCATATGATGTTACATTACATATTGTACAGTGACACATGCAACAAAATGGGATACAATAGTTATATGTGCAGTAGTGACTTACCAGGCAACTCCAGGCTCGGTGGTTGAGTGACACCCACCTTCACGATGGCAGCTAGGGTTTGTGGATGCTGTTCTGATGGTGTCCCCAGGTTGGCTAGTAGCTCTTCAGTATGTGTGAGTGGGGGCTGGGTTGGTGGCCCACCACCTGTTGCACCTTGTTCCCTGGCAATTGCATTCACATGCTGTTTTGCATGTCTGATCAGGTCCGTGCAGTGTCTGCGCACCTGCTGGTATGTGCAGTTATGGCCACCCACATCATTAATCCTCCTGCGAAGTTCCTGCCACAGGTCATCACACTGCTGTGCATGCTGTGGCACATGGCTGAACAAGACATCATAGTTGTCTTGGAGGTAAGGTATAAGGGCCTCATCCTCCAAGCGGCTAAAAGCTGGGAGCCTTGCTCGAGGCATATCTGGAAGACATAATGATGGAGACAGGTCACAGTATCTCAGAGATGCACAGAGATACAGCTGCACATACATGTGTATTACATTTAGTACATATGAGCAGTTGTCTTTGCAACTCTTCATGACACTGACACCACTGACATGTTTGTGTCACATACATGTGACACCCAATGGGGATTGGATATTATCACCATATATGTGTGTCACCTGATTACATTGCTCATACTCCATGTGAATGCTGTCTTGATGTGGGCATGTCTGTTTGCCTGTACTGGTCTTCTTACCTATCAGCACATGCCTGGATGTTTCCACATTAATGCTGTTGACCTTGATGCTGTGTATATGTCACATATCTACACATACACTGCCTTAATGGACATGACCTGTGACAATGCAGAGATGCACATGGAAACCTTTACATGCATGTGTTTTGCCATATACATCTACACGGCACTGTACAGCAGTTCAACAGCCTGCCACATATCGCCTGTGTTGCACATGTGATACACATGGGACAATGGCTAGCCAGATGGTATTTGCAGGGATAGTTATCAACTATAGCATGTACGGCCAAGGTCATGTAGTAATCTGTATGCCCTGGGCCATGTATAAGCATAGGATGTAAGGTTTTCTAGCTGTTTCTGACAGCCATGTTTCCGGCGCCAGGTGAAGCAGTGCCACATAACTGATCCAGATGGTTAATGATACATCTACCATGCTGTTATCACACCATGTCTGACAGAGATGAAATGTGCAGCTTTGCTGGACAGGGTTGCATGGTATGGCAGGAGTATGTAACGTGTATGGCACAAGGATCTGTCCAGCATGTGGCGATCCTTGTACTAGGAAGGTGGCTGTCCATGATGTAGGTATTTCAGATCAGGATATGTACTTGTAGCATGTCCAACATCACAGTGTTGGACATGTCTTTATGTAGGGTACGCATCATGCTACATAGTGGAGAGGAGGATTGTGAAGGCTGGTGTCGCCCATCCAAGCATGGGCAATACCCCTTAAAGGTGATATGTGATCCGATATTAGTCACTTCCGTGATGAGTATGGCTGTACAATGATCTCCATGCTCATGGATGGCACTCTGTCATGACTAGGGTTGCCTCTTATGAGTACCTAATAGGCTTGGTGACGTCACTGGCTCAGGGAGGTAAACTGCACAGCACCATCCCTTACACACAGTGCCCATTATGGTGACCGCTGCCTATGTGGTAGTTCATGGGTACTGGGTTATTAACCTAGCGGTGACAATGCATTATGCCTCTGTCAGATTGTGCACATATGTCACGCACCTCACCCACAAAGCCCATTCTGTATGTTGTCCACAACACTGAGTCAGCTATTGCTCCTAGATCCTTGCCATTCACATACTTACATACGCAGATGCCTCCCAATTGTCTGTGTGATATGGGCTACAATGAGGGGGAGTACAATGAATTAACCCTTTTTTACTGTAGCTACCACTGGTGTGATATGCACATATCACTCACACACCTTTTGTAGTGTTGGTTCTGTCAACAGGCCACTGGCAGAACACTCCTATGACATACAAAGGTACATCTAGTATACTGAGTGTAGGTGGAACACAGTATATGTGATGATGTCCTATGACCTGTCACAGGTATGATATGCAGTGTGAAATCATCCGTACTGTCATCTACATCTGTACTGCTAACAACATATACATTAATTAAGGTTCATGGACTTTCAGACCAGACTCAGCAGGATAATAGTGCAGTGCCTCCCCTTATGAGTGGTGTCTCCACTTTGTGGGTTGTGATAACTGTTGGTGTGCACCATTCAGTGTTTTCACAGACTGACATGAAGCTATGTTTTACATGATGTGCATGTGTAGATCAAACTGTTTTGCCATATGTGTATGATACAACCAGGGATGTGGACAGGTCACATGCAGCCGGAGTGCACCTTGTACCATCATAGTTATGGTTACAGGGGCTCTGCAGTGTTCATGGATATGTGATTGTGTACCTGTTGGGGGGGCAGTGTGTTTATGTTATCCGACACCCTATCTGTATTGCTTATTCATGCTCAGCACTTGTTCAGAACATGCAAGCACTTCATGAGCTACTAATTACTATAGCACTCAATCTTCCTCATTTCCTACAGGTAAACACTGTTTGTACTTACATTTCCAGCTTGCTTAGAGTAAAACAGCTGTTATACACACTTTCCTCACATATCTAGTGAGAAATAGTTAAATATTCAGGCATGTCCAAGTGTCAATTCCCAGTGTTATCGCCTGTCTATATGATGTATATGGGCATAACGAAGCAACATAGAAACTGTCTCGTGTACACAGTCAATGCTCCCCTCCTGACATACAATACTACAACCTGTGGAAGATGCACATATGTAGCCATGCTGGAGGTAAAGCTCTCTCCAACCCAGACTGAACCTGACAATCATGTGGGAATGTTAAATGTTTGCACCACACCACACTCATCACATAGACTCACTGGATCTCCACCACCACAGGCCACACATAGTAAGACTACAACATTTGAGGAGACTCTCAATACTACTCTGTGTAGGCAACAGGGAACTCCAAAGCAGAAATGCACGCAGCCCCCATCACCCAACACAACACCAATTACTTTTAGCCCACAGACTCAGTGTGCCCATCAACTGCAGCCAATAGGGCGATATAACATACCCAACACACTAGTCATAGGTGTCTCTATAGGCGGTCACACTGATATCCCACTCAGCAGGCTACACAAGGTGATAGTCACTTTCAGCTGGCTGTTGGGTAACAGGATCCACAACATAACCTATGCATTCAGGTCACTCCTCAACAGGTACAATATGACTGTGCCATTTTCCATGTTAGTGTGAATGCCCTGAGATGTAACTTCCTGGACTACATGTACAGAGACATGGAATAGCTCTCCGATCTTGTAGCCCAGGCAGGTATCGCCCTAGCCCTGAGAAGCATTCTGCATTTGTCCAGACTGATAACGCAGTATAAGGACTGAATTATTCACTTCGACAGTTGGCTATGCTTCTGGTGTCATTCCAAGGGTAACCAGTATCTGTCTGCTTTGAATGACATGGTCAACAGAACACGATGCTTTGGCACAGATGGCCTGCACCTGTCAGCCCTGGGATTACAGATAACGTCTAAGGCTCTTGCTGCTCCTATAGTGCCTGTTTTAGGCATGGTTCAAATAACATATTCACCACCATAACAGGAACAGGCAAACAAAACCTGAGGGTAATGCTACTCAATGCTTGACATCTTCATCTCAAACGCACTTACCCGAGGCACTCCTTGTAATGGACCACTTCGATATCTCTGCAGTGACTGTGACCTGCTTCTAGGCTCCTGAGAGCACCCCTGCACTAATAGGTTATTACTCAGACCACACCTTTCAGTCATGTAACCAGGACCGGAACACCCACAGTGGAGGTGTGTCCATATGTCCCAAGGATATACACACCTCCAGGCTGGTTACTTAGCACAATGCATCAGAGGTAATCCAAGTGCAACTAACTGTGGCCATAACTGCTATACAAATTGTAGCTTGCTACAGATTCCACACCATACCCCATGGTTAGCGGTCCTCACTTCTTAATGTACTGTGAGGTAGGGTTCAAACAGAAACTACTGATGTGCGACTGACACTACCCCACCATTAACTGGGATACCTACTCATGTACCGACACATTAGGACAACACCTTCTGGGATTCATAACCTCCAATCGGCTGGATCAACCTATCCACACCACCACCAGGGCCAACAATATCCTAGACCTGGACCTTACCAACATGTGTGACTGGTGTTCCACACCTGGGCTTATCTCCTCGTTGGTCAGATCCGAACGTATGCTAATCACCCTTGCTATCCACATCCCGGCACCACACCCTTTATGGAAAACACAGTACAATATTTCTACCAAGCCAACTTCAGGCTTCTTATGACAGCAGTAGTAAACGTCATGACACCTGTGCAGATGGACAATATAGTTACAACCGCTGAATCATACACAACTGCACTTAATTAGCGCTTACACGACTGCATGGCTCATGCTATCCCAAACAGAGCCATGACGGTACACACCAGAAAACGGACGCCACTCTGGGAGTCCACTGCCATGTACATAATGTACAACAGAAGGAGGAGACTGTTGCAAAGTATAGTACAATCCCATGAGTGGGGTAGCTCCCTGGTCAACCACAGTAGAAATCTGAGATCCCTTATCACATCCTCCAAAGTTAGATACGTAAACATTACTGCAACTCATTCCAAGGACTACCACAAAGCATTCTAGAGGTATGTCACTACTCTCAATGGGGATACCCACATCTGCTCTGACATACAGCGGTTAGGCACGAACATTACAGAACTGACTGATATTGGCAACATCCTGGCAGATAGGTTCAGTGCTAACTTTACACCCCTTTCACACCCTAAAGGGCCCAAATCTATGCAGGAACAATGCAGAGTCCCTGCAGTCACAACTACGCAGTTCCAAGCTGCACTCTCAAAAGCCAGGAACACAGAATCCATGTGACTGTACAACATCCCAGGCTGTGATTTACACAAACTTCAGAATGAAATGGCTCCCCATTTGGGCACCAAATTCACTAATAGCCTTGAATCAGGCATTGTGGCCCCTGAATGGCACACAGCAACAGTTATCACACTCCACAAAGGTGGCGCCACAATGGACCATGGAAACTATTGGGGGTGGGAGGGTGGCCTAATGGTTAAGGTGTTTGCCTTACAAACACAAGGTGCAGGGTTGGAGTCTCACAAGGGATAATTGGCTAGGCTTAAAGTGGCTCACAAGGGCAGTTAGCTTAGTACTAATCTATGAACCTATGAACCTATACGCCTGACTAGACTGTTCTGCAAGGCTATGGAGCACATCATCATGGATCTCATTCACAGAGACATTGGTGGCCTCCAAACCTTTGATCCCACCCAGTTTGGATTTGTTAGGGCCAGACCATGACTCCTAAACCTGGTGGAGCCCTTTGAGACAGTTACCAAGGCAGTAGATGAGGGTAAGGAGGTCCACACAGCCTACCTTGTCCTCTCAATGGCTTTAAACACCATTCCCCATTCTGGTATTGTCAGCATACACATCCAACTGTATATCAACCCCTACATCACAAGATGTTATGCAAAGTGGCTCACTGACAGGACCCACACAGTGAGGTTAGCATATCCGAGCTCCTACTGTAAATCAGTTACAATTGGCGTCCCCCAGTTCTCGGTCATAGGGGCCCTCATGTTCGGTATATGCTTCTCTGAGGTACAGGCTAGCACAGAAGGACTTACCCTGAATAGGTTTGCAAACAACTGCAAACTAGGGGCCATGATTGATTCACCAGCTGATACAGACACCCTCCATAAGTGTGTCACTGGGACGGATATCTGGTGTCAATAACATGGCCTCAAGCTGCATGCCACAAAGTGCATAGACATCTCCTTTGGATTACACCAATCACCCGCTGACTATCACATAGGTGGTAGTCCCCTACATACATAAGACATAATAAGGGATCTTAGAACACAAGTAGATAGCACCCACTCCTTTGATAACCATATTGCCAAGGTGGCATGGATATTCTTCTATGTGGCCACCCTAATCTCTAATGGGTTTGTAGCCAGAACAAAGGCAGCCATTGCACCTCTCTACTCATGATGTATGAAACACGTTAATGGGTACAATACCCCATTTGGGATGTACCTTACCAGACAATAGCAACGGATTTAAATACCACAACATTAACACACCAAGAGGATTACTGACCTCCGAAGGATGACATATGCAGACAAACTACAGAAACCCCAACTGTACTCATTTGCATACTGCATACTCAGAGGTGATCTCTGCTGAACATACAAGGCCCATGTCCAAAACAATATTGTTGGATATGCTCTACATAAGCAAAAGCCACTGAGAGCCACATGCTCTGGGATATGTACCTAAACACAACGATGACTAGGATGTGCTGCAGGGATACATTCCTGACCCGGACACTCACCATGCTTTGGAACATGATTCCTATATACATCAGGCAGGGACCCTCACTAGCACTCTTCAAGAGATACCTCGAATAGTGGATGGGAGACAATAGACATGTACGCCATGGATCACTGCAATGGCTCTGCTGTACAGAGGTGCAGGAAACAAATGGCTCTGCTGTTCACAGAAACAGGACACTAACCTAGAGAGGAGCCGCAAGTGAAAACACTGTAGTTAGGCTTACAAATGGACTTGGCCAGACAGCATAGTACCTAACTATGAACCTATGAAGCTATTACATGTCCTTTGTGCATGGATAATTGACTAGCTCTTCCATTTCAATTAGCTATCATGCTGATACACTGTCTGGTGACTACAAGTCGTATGTATCCTGTTATTGTGTATTGTACATGCCAATAGACATACCTGATGTTTGCATAATATAGCAGTAAAGCTATGTAAAATGTTAGACATATCTACCTACAATACTGTACATTTAACATTTTTGCAACAATATCCCATAATGCAATTTATAATTGCACAGCAGGACCACCTTTGACATGTTATTCTCAGTTATATGCCCATACATATGCATACTGTTACAGTATATCAACATATACTATCCCCTGTTATGGCATGTACTTGTTGGACAAACCCTGCCACTGACAGTGGCTGGAGTAGAATTGGTGTGTTTAAAGTCCTTATGTAGCATCCCTTGTGGTGTATGAGGTGTTTACCTTGTGGCCCACAGCAGTACACACAATTTCTACAAGCATTACTATGCTCAACAATACATCACTACATAAATACCTTTTCCCACTATATGCATTGCGTACACGTTCATTAATACAGAACAGGCACTACATAAACTAATGTACTAAGTGTTCTACAAACCTTCTTAGTAGTCCGAGTTTACGATAATATCAGTGCCATTCCTTTTCTGTTTTAACGGTTTTCTCGTATGTACATACGGTTTGAATGTATGATAAGCCATACTTTTATACGTAGATACCAGTAACATGTGGTAGCCTGCCACCAATTGGTGGTCCGGAGTAGATGAATACATGCACATCGGCTGTGCAGCTACTCCCTAAGCAAATTACATGGCAACAGTGGGGTATAATTGAATACTCCACTTGGGCATTGTCCCTTTTCCCTACCTTCGTGGAAGATGACCTGGATGTGTTGTTTGTGATGAATTGCAACAGCTATATGGAGAGACACAGAGATATTTTAACTTCATGTCCCCCGTGGATTGTGTGTAATGGCTAGAGGATGTAGTTCTACATGTGAGTGTAGCTGTTATATCAACCATATGATATGGGACTATTGCAAACAAAACCTGTAACATTGGCGTCTGTTCCATTGTACAACAGCAATGATTTCACACAGGGCCATTATAGTGTGTCTCTCACAAGGTATGTTAAGGCTTCTGCAGATGTCATAGAGTGAGTGGATGTTTGTGATGTTATTACAGTCTGTACTGCAATTGTTTCAGGTGTGGGGGAAATCTAGGTGGGTGTACATAGCAGATAAAGGTGTGTGGGGACTGCATTTATACATAATCCATATGTGTGTGAGGGCTCCTTCCCTAATTGAATACCTATCATTTTGTAGACTAATACTATGGTTATTGTAGGCTTATTCATTAAGCCATTGTTAATTGGTTCCTATATAGCATGCAGGTGATGTTGGTCACATCCCTTCGGAAATACATCGGTATGTAATGAAATGTTAATACGTGAAAGCTGTCTCGTGTATTTCTGTCACAGATATTTGCACTCATTGTAGTTGTGTTGGTGACTGAACCTCTTTGTCTTGGGTTGCCACCTTTTCAAATGTCCATAGTGGGACATTTGCAGGGCACACATCGGATTTTAGAGGCCGACACATATCCACGGTCAGTACAAAATATAGAACTTTACATATATACCTATATAAAAGCTTATATTCTTGTAGCGGTTTACTTGCTTATGCTGTTTCTTGTTACATGTAGGTATGTTAGATACAGATGACTATTTTATGCAACCATTACATTAACTATGGAACATGCAGAACGTCTCAAGATTGTAGGACATTAGTATTTGTACTCATTTTGGTCAGGACACTACCGCACATAGACAGACTGCCCCTCGCAAGGTGGGACAGGTGGTAACCCTATGTTTAGCTCATGTCCATAGCACATATTTGTAATAGTGTATTATAGCAATAGCCCATGCCTGGGTGTGGGCAATGGTGAATTTACCTGCGGTTGGTGTGGTTTGTTCACAAGGATGAAGCCCGAGTGGCCAAACAAAAACAACCGTGGGTAAATCCAGCATTACCCACACTCAGGTGTGGGTTATTGCTATAATATAGTCTCCATATCCTTTGTTCATAACGTTCGGTCATGGCGGAACTTTTGATTGCTACGGTACATGTTGTGCACATATTTGAAGACTTCACCTGCTGTATACAGCATACCCATGGATTCAGGAACGCACACACTTCCAACAACCACATTACCATTCACAGATTCCCACACACCACAATACCAAACACTCAAACTCACAACAGTCAAACTCCCGGAACTAACACAAACACAGAACACACACATGCACACACAGACACACTGCTACCCATCACATCCAAACAAACCATCCTACACTACATACGGCCAGGTGGCCATGCCCCATACACACCCCATACACCACACATACTGTAATAATCTACCTCCAAGATAGCACAAAGAGACACACGAAGCAAACACACACACACACACACACACACACACACACACACACACACACACACACACATTACAGTCCTATGGAAACACACACCGCACTCAGAACACACACTTACACACACTACAGCAATCAGAAACACACTTAAACACAGTACCTACCTGGACTGCAGCACCAGAAGCAAAAACTAAATGTCCCTTAACATCGTGATAATAGTACTCACGGTTCTAGTATTCCGGTACTGTGGTCTTTCGGTCTTTAAGCCTCGTGATTACGCGTGTCGGTATGTAAAGCATTCGGTATTTGGTAGTATCCTATTTATATGTACCTCCATGGTTGTGTACATGTTGTTAACCTATCTATATATTTGCATATATATGTATATCCATATATATCGACATATATCTCTCTATCACCCTTTCTATCTCTATATTATATATATATATATATATATATATATATATATATATATATGGATATAGAGAGAGAGAGAGGGAGAGAGAACACACCTTTCGTTGTGTACATGGCAGTGTATACTATTTCACGAACTCCACCCTTTTGTGTTTTAACCTGTCACAATACACACCTGCCATTGGCACATCTCAGGTAGCTTAGTGGTAGGTGATTGTGTACATGGTTGCGTGTTTTCCTCCTGGCAGTGGTTGTTTTAGCTCTCAGAGCAGGCACTATTAGTACAAGGGTGAATAATGCAGATTTCATATGTTCTGGCCAGCTTTGATCATGGTCTGCACGATATTCAGCGAAGCTTAGACCTGTTTTGCGCATATCCATGTAGTTATATTTAAACGATGCTTACGGGCACCTACCGGTGCATAAACCCGCTAACATGTGCTTAAATGTGCTCTAATGACCTGCATCCAACATCCATTATTCAGGACATCAGAATTACGTAACAGCCCTTGCAGGTCGTGGAACTGGGAACATGCACGAGACAGTCAGTGGCTTTACCACTGGGGCATCTGGGATATGGACAAGTGTTATGGTGTTTAATATGTGAACTGTACTATGGCTGTTCCTCCATACTGCAAACAAATGTGTAACTCAGTTAGTTTACATATGGATGATACCTATTAATGGTATGTCTAAGTGATGCTTAATGGATGTGCTCCAGCTATGGGAATCCATGTCACAGTGAGTCACACACTGTAATGTGCTACACCTTGCCACAACCATAACTGGAGAATGTTGGGGTGACAGATACCTATCATGGGTATGCCCCATGATTTGGAACTACATCCCTGATTACATTATATGGAGCCCCTCATTAACACACCAGGGAATCCTTGCAGAGTAGGTGGGGAACAGTGGTTACACCCCCAGGGATCCCGCACTTGGCTCTGCACCACAGAGGGACAGTTAGTTAATCAATGGGGTGGCGATAGCAGACAAATTTTGGTTAGGTTGATGAATGGCCTCTGACAATCAGGCATGTACCTACTGATGTATCTAGGAACCTATACATACAGTATCAACACATGCTGTTAGCTTAATTTACTGTTCAGGTGTTGACTTACCTTGTACCAATAGCTGTTGTATGTGCAATAGTTGAGGGCTGCCTATGTAGGATTCACACAGTAGACCTCCTATACATGACAATTTACAGGTGGTCGTGTGTGCGTGCCATCCATTTTACTGTGTCTGCAGGTAGAGAAGTGTGTCAGTCCGTAGTGGCCTACACTGTCAGTGTATGTGCTATACGTTCACTCTTTTACAAAGCATGGGCATATTGGGCACACCTCCATCTGCCTACTGGGGCTGGCACAGGGTGTTCGTGGTCTGAATCCCTCTGTGCCTGTGATGCCCTTGGCAATTGAGGTGGGCTGTGAGGACTTTCACCATTATGTCCCTGCTGCAGCTGTTTCCGCAGGATCATATTATGTAGCATGGAACATACTATGAAGATGTGGGCACAAGTGCTTGGAGAGTACTGCCAGGTTCCACCAGATATGTCCAAGCAACAGAACTGTGATTTCAGCATCCCAAACACATGCCCTATGATGATTCTGGTTTGTGCGTGTGCCTCATTATGGCGTTCTTATAGGTTCATAGTTCATAGTTTAGTACTAAGCTAACTGCCCTTGCGAGCCATTTTAAGCCTAGCCGAGTATCCCTTGTGAGACTCAAACCCTACATCTTGTGTTTGTAAGGCAAACACCTTAGCCATTAAGCCACCCTCCCAACCCTTGCATGAGTGTGTGTGTATTTCTGATGGGAGTCATCATCCATGGCTCCAGTGCATAGCCAGCATCCCCCACAAGGTGGCCATTTGGGATGTCCCCCCTGACAAATACCTGGTACAGCTGTGAGGCATGCCAGATGTGGGAGTCATGTTAGCTTCCAGGGCTGCCAGCACACACATCCATGATAATGCCCTGGGCATTGCACATGACCTGGCAGTTGATGGAGTGGTATCCCTTGCAGTTCTTGTAGCGCCTACCATCTCACCGGGTGGTGACTTGATATGTATGTGCATGCAGTCTATTGCACCCAGTACCTCTGGGTAGTCTGCCACATGGTGGAAGAGATGCATATTGCTGGCCAACTCCTCCTGAGTTCGGGGGAAGTATATATGCTCATTGGCATGTGGTAACATGGCATCCAGGAACTGGGGGAGTACCCTGGATGCTGATGCCTGTGAGATCCCCATGATATTGCCAGTCAGCCTTTGAAAGGTACCTGTGGCTAGTATTCTCAAGCTTACACATACCTTCGTGTCCACTAGGATGGGTTCCCCTCTGTTGTTTCTGGATCTGAGGCGTGGCTGGCACAGCTCAACAATTTGCTGTATGATGTCCCTGTCCACCCTGTAACACTCTACTATCTCTAGATCATGTAGCCCCTGGTAGGTTACCCTTGGTCTGAACACTCGTCTCCTCCTCCGGGGCCTGAGGTGGTTGTTAGCATCATCCTCCACACCACCTTCAGTCTCCAACACATGGTGATGAATCACAGCTATGGCAGCTCCCAACAAGTACATTGTAAAATTTCCCCATCTGTTTACACCGATGGTGCAGTGTTTGGGAATACACGAGTGTGTGTGAGGTGCCTTTACACATTATACTATTGTGCTTTGGACACTTATGATGTCATAGAGTGTGTATGTACAATCAGAGCTGCAGGGTATCTTACTTATGTGTTTTACCGCAGGTACTGCTATTGTGGTGCCTTTGGTGTTGAATTACATTTAGCTGCCATGGATCACCTCTTGCCCTTGCCTTCACTTTTCATAACGATTCCCCTCCCATTGTCAGGCATGCATCCAGCAGCCTGCTTTCATGTTTTGTACTTTTCCAAACCAGGATTGTGTTGCGAAATGTGTTCTATAGCCAATCTACTGCAGGTTTGCTTTGCTCTGAGGTGACAGTTGTCATTTCTTTGCAATCTGGCACCTCCCCTATCCTGTTCTGCAGGTTGCTATTAGCAGCCTTGTTAGCTACTGTCAGTGTCCCACTGTGAGTTAATAGGTGTTAATTACTCAGTTGTACTCCAATTAACCTACTGTGGCATTTTCTTATTGTCTTCCCGTAACCTTCCTGTTTCAGCTGTGGTGCACGCCGTGTGCAGCCGTTTACTGAGTTTCGAGCGTGTTGACATCCACATACACATGCGCTTTCGGTCACCATGTGTGCTCTCAACTAAGCAAAGCTATGGCTACATCCACACCCTCTATCCTGCGGCTTTGCTTAGCAACGGGCAACCTGGATTTGCAATGCTCCAATGTGCTTACAGCTATGGTGGCACACCCCACTGCTGATGTCATGTATACCTCCAGGCCACTCCTCAGTGTTGTACTGCTGCACCATATGGTACATCTTTAGGCCGGCGGGACGTTTGGGATTCAGTATTACTTGCCTCATTTGCATGGCATTGACTACTAATTCATGGTTACCATGCTGAACACTGTCACAGATCCTTAGCAACCCTTGCACCTTGGTTGTGGTGTAGCATGCATACCATTGACTATTATGGTGAAATCATGATTTGTGTTACATTGCAATTTTATGACATCTGTATATATTTTCCTTGTGTTCCCATTTGCGCACACATGCCCTGCAGTTGTATTTTGCGTTAGTGTGGTCATGACATTGAATGTTATTTTTTATGTGTTGTGCATGCTTTTTTTATGCCATTGGCTGTATATTTAGCCATTGGCATATGTTAACTTTGTAATACGTAAGTTTGGTCCGCTTTCATGGCTCCGATGTTCTGTTTGGAAAAATGTAAACTGTTTTTTTTTTGGTTTACATTTCTGTATGCTTACGCTACGCCTGCACCACTTCATGAATCGCTATGTAACTTCATTTTCATGCTGCACTACTGCGCATGGGGTGATTAGCATACATGAGCCGAGAGTTGCGCAGATCTGGCGTACGCTGGTAGTGCACGTGGAATTGGATCGTACCTGAATCGCTCGGTGGCCATATTTGGCATTATACCACCTATGCTACGCCTGCGCCTGGCGCACGTTTCATGAATCCCGGGGAAAGTATGCTGGAGATGTAAACTAAATGTTAAATGTTGTTAAAGCTGATGACAGTATGAAACTTAAAACATATCGGAATTATATGAATTCTCTCTAACAGTCTGTTTTTAATCATAAAGATATGCTGACCAAATCTCTTATTTTATTTAATACACATACTCCCATTTCTGTCACGAAAATAAAATACCCTCTTTTATGGAGTATCTTAAGATTAGCGAGAAAAGTCATTACCAAGAACTGGAAGAATCAGAGTACTCCTACTATGAAGAAATTTGTACACTTGGCAACTGAAGTCTGTCAACTTGAACGTATCATGATCTCAACAAAAACATCTAAAATCAATGTTTCACATAATATATGGTTGAAATTCAAAGAACTGCTGGATAAATAGACTTTAATAATTAACTGAAACCTACTCTTATTACATTTCTTTTTTCTGTTTAAAAAGCTTTGTTTTATAGTAGACACCATTGTAAATAGTTATTTTACTTGCTGTTTGCTATTGCACTTTTAGATATGTATATTTGGTTTATACTATTTCTATTATCATATATTAATGTTTGCTTGTTAAAATTTTCAGTAAAAACAACTGAGAAAAAAAAAACAAAATCATAAACATATATATATATATATATATATATATATATATATATATATATATATACATACATACATACACACACACACACACACACACACACACACACACACACACACACACACACACACACACACACACACACGTATTTCCATTACATATATTCTCCCAAAACATTGAAAATATATATGGCTACATTACATATTTCTTGCTAGAATTGCTATATAGCACAGACATCTTTGTTTCACTTATTAGCAAATTCTTTATTATTCTTTTGAGTTACATAGATATACTTGTAAACACAAAGAAATGTATTTCCATTGCATATATTCTCCGAAAGCACTGAAAATGTCACCTTCCCTCATTTTTACTACATATGGCAACTTATCTCTTCTATATTTATGATATAGCATAAACAACTTTATACCACTTATTATCAAGTTCCTTATCATTAATTTGAGTCCAAAACTCCCCCCAGGATTCACGAATCCTCCGTGTAAGAGTAGAGGAGACTTACACGGAAACGCCAGTGTAAGAATAAGATGGCAGCGTGCCATGCATATTAATGAGGGCTCGCTGCCTCAACTCCAAGGCTAACACCGAACATGCACGAATGTAGGGGGTGTGTTGGACTGCTGTGCAGTCCCAAAATCCATGCCCCTGCAAGTATCGCAATAGGGAAATGTCAACTGACATGAGTGAGTCCGCTCAAATGTGTACATACCCAACATTACACTCCCATACATTCTAAACCCCAGTACAATAATAAAATATAAAACTTTTTTTTTTATCATTCCCGATATAGCTGCCCGTATTTGTGCGTGTTTGCGCGTGTATGCCTATTGCTTAGCTACAGTTAGCAGTAAGACATTGAAGAAACTTATATGCAAATTAAGCAAAATAGCAATAGCGTAGTGGTAGAACCTTCACACTAAGAGGAGGCATTCCCGGTTCGAGTCCCACCACTCCCCTTTTTATTTTCTATTGGAAATCCGTATATGAAAATAATTCCTTCCATTTACCAATGAAATATTAGTAAAAACATTGAAATGGCCTATGTAGTAGTGAACAAATTTTATAAATATATAAGAAAGTGAAATTGTTATGCATACTGATGAATGCAGAAGTAATTTATCTTAAGCAAAGTGAAGCACTGCTAAGCAAAGTTTACCAGTATTAAGCACATTTCAGTATAATTGCTCATAGCTTAGCAGTGCTTTAACTAGCGCAATAGCTTTGCACGGAGCTGCGCATCGCACCAACTAGCGCAAACAGAACATGTGTGCATGTAGCTGTGCACTGCGCTAACCAGCACAACGTTGGGCAACGTAGAGCAATGTAGAGCAACATCGGGCAACATAGAGCAATGTAGAGCAGCATAGAGCAACATCGGGCAAAGTCGAACAAAGTCGGTAAAACATAGCCACACCTCCTAGCCGGTCTGGCCAGTAGTGAAATAAAAAGCAATGACAGGCCTCGAACCCGGGATACTGTGCACCATAATCACAGTACTGAACCACTAAGCCATGACATCTTTACATAAGTATGCACTTTCAACACACACATACATATCAATGTAAGTTTACCCATTGCTAAGCAGGTGTACCTTCAGCTGCGTTTTTTCAAAACTGGCCAATCACAAATAAGTGCGAGAAATGATGCATATTTAAGCTCCATAGGTGGGAATATTATCCATAACTGGTTGTAGCTCCCATCTGCAGGCAGCAATGGCCGGTGCTGGAGAGGGCTCTCATTTCCGAGCATAATGTTGGGGCACTGAGGAGTCAAAAGTTATGGTTTGGCTCCTTGTCCACCATCATGAAGATAGACTCCTGTGGGGCCAGTACCAGGGCACCCATTACAAAGCGAAACTTGGGACGGTCTAGCTCATGAACTCACCAGTGCCACAGGCATCCCTCGGACTGGTGAGCAGGTCAGACACCACCATGTAGACCTGAGAAGACGCAAGGCGGATCAACTGGACCAGTGGATCCAGGAGGCCTGTGGGATGCAAAATGCCCCACTACTGAATAAGTAGCCATGGAATTAAGTATGTAAGAATTGCTATTCTAGTGTATACTATGGATAGGTATGTCTCAATATCACTTCAATTACTTCACAGCTGCAGGTGTCCATGCTGCGAATCAGCAAGCCTATGCAGATAGGTTGCTAAGGCTGCACCACCAGGCAGGTTAGTAAGTATTCTGCATGTACTGTTATGTAAAATAAATGAGAGAGCCTGAAAAATGTGTTTAAACACAATAAATAAAGGTATAATAATTCTCTAATAATTATTCTGCATGTACTGTCATATAAAATAAATGAGAGAGCCTCTAGAAAAGTGTTTTAAGTTTTTAATAAAGGTATAATTCCTGGAGTGTGTCTGTGTCATTTTCTTTGATATGTTGTTGTATTCTTGCATTATAGAAATAGTACTGTTGTATTAAGCGCTGTTAACACACAGTTGCATAGGCCCATATAAAGTGGATGAAGGGAGTGCCAGTAGCTTTTAAGCATATTCACAGTCTTCAACTGTTGGCTCATGCCCAGCATGTACAGGTTAATCTGGCACATGAGTAGCTTGGTATTGTGTTCCCCAGAAATGCCATTGTGCTGGCAGAAATGTAGGGAGCTGTTAACATATAACTGATAATTTCACCTACACATATCTAGATAAGTATATGAAAGTAGAGCTGTCAGTGTACCATCTCAGCAGTAGTGTGTCTGAGCAACTCACAAAATATGTAGCAGTAACATCTGCATCCCGGACAGTTTGTATGTCAGATACAGCCCATGTATATAAAGATCTAGCAAAACCCATTTCACGATCTAAAGACAAATGTGTAGTGTAATAATACATGTAGGGGACATATAACTGCACCCTACTGTATGTGCATAAATAATGCAATTCCACACTTCAATGGGTATGTCTAATCTCAAAACATTTGTTGGGACATATGTCCTATTGGTTTATAAATATCTGCATTTATTTCAATGCATATGCCCTGTTCAAATACCACAATATTGGTGGCCTGTTGCCATCAATTAAACCTGCATGCTGTTGTAATGTCAACTGTTGTCCCATATATGCATGTGTCATGCTTGCTGTTCAACTGTTGGAACTCTGGTGTGTTGGGTTAATGGGAACAATTCTGCATGCTGTTATAACTAATTGGGAATGCTGTTGACTGTTACTAACCCATATTTTCATTAAATCCTCCTAAACATAGAACGTATGGGAAGGCCGGTCCCAGTGGACCCACCTGTCCCACCTCAGCTGGCGATGGCACCTGGCACCAGCAGGTCTGGTGCCCAGCCTAGGACCTCCTCCTCCATTGTCCCTGTGCCACCTTCAGGTGGAAGCACTGCAGGGATGGGGCTCGTCCCCCCCGTGCAAGCATGGGCAGAGGAGGGCCACCTATCACCCTCCAAACGGTCCGGGCTGTGGTGCATAGGGAGCTAGAGCGTTCTGTTGCTGATCCCCTATGCCAGCTTGAGGCATGAGTGACGCGATTCATGGGTGAGCCTACCCCTCCTATGCAGCCCCCAGCGCAGCCACCCTCTGGGCTGTGAAGGTGCAGTGGTGACTGCCCATGGGTGGGGATCTCAGTTCCATTGTTGCCATCTGTGGGCTCATGGGCTTTCGATTTCCAAACAGCCTTCCCCGTCAATGGTGTTCACCCACCACACGTGTCATATTCCGCCCCTGAAACAAACTAGTTGAACCATAAACTTAAACACGAAGCAGAGGTCTTCTGGCACACTAATCCAACACAAAGAAAATGTACGTGTAAACGAATAAACAGGTTTAATAAAGCGCTTTTCGTCGCCTTGATTAAGGCAACTTCTTCAGATTTCACATTTACATTAACAAGACCATTTAAATAACATTTAACTAACTAGCAGGACCATCATGTGATCAAGTTAAACTAATCACCTTTCACATGAGGGTTTCGAAAGTTCTGTAAAAATATTAATGTATCATATAAAA
The DNA here is from genome assembly GCF_019279795.1 of Protopterus annectens. NCBI lineage: Eukaryota > Metazoa > Chordata > Ceratodontiformes > Protopteridae > Protopterus > Protopterus annectens. Next base: position 347,446,503 of record NC_056733.1, on the reverse strand, counting down.
ACATTTTGTTTACTTATAAAAACGTCACTAAACACATCTAATTGTACTTATATAACAACATAAAAAATATGTGTATTAAAAAATAATAATAAAAGGTAAAGTAGCCATATATACCATATTCTATGTTCATTATTATAACAAGTTCCCTAACACTGACTGAAACAGTGTAAAGAATGCTTCCCATCACTACAACCAGTAACTAGTAAAGGCAAGGCTCAGACATTTTATACTCTCTTTTTAAACTCCTTAGTTTTAAAAGACATTTAATGTTGCAGTAGTCATTTAACCCTGGTTCACAAAAAGCATTAGTTCTTATTTGCCATGAAAGTTCACGCTCCTCAAGTAACAAGTTAAAGGGCCCACCTCGAATGTTATATTGAATTTGTTCAATGGCTTTAAAAGTAAAATTGTGTGTAGGATGCATTAATTTGTGTCTAGCAAGAGCGTTCTCACTTTCATTAGTGTTCATGGCATAAATGTGTTCATATATTCTATCTCTGAGCCTTCGCTCAGTTTTCCCTATGTAGAATGCTTTGCAAAGGGAACAAAGGGCAACATAAGTCACCATTTTTGAATTACAATTTAAGTTTTGTTTCATGTAAAATTTCCTACCACTGATATTAAATGTGTAACCTGTATTAATATATTTACACATATTGCAACATCCACAACTAGTCATGCCTGTCAATCTATGTATGTTGTTATAATTTTGGGCTTCTAATATATGTTTTAAATTGTTACCCTTCCTAAAAATAATTCTTGGTCTCAGATTTAATTTTTCCACCAATAATTTATCTTGTTTTATCAGTTCCCAGTTCTTAAATAGTACACTTCTTACCACCATATTGTCTCTACTAAATGTTGTAATGAAGCTGTATTCAAAGTTCTCTTCCTTATTTAATTTGGTAATCTGGCTACTACTCCAGTTGTCACTATTTAGATCTAAATTTGAAGGGCTAAGGTCTAATATATCCGACATAGCTTCATTCCCTAAAATGGGTTTCAAAAGGTCACAGGTCCTTTTCTTGTAAACTTCATCCGAAACTGCCTCAATTAAAGACAGAGGATACCCTCTTTGATGGAACATGCTGGTTAACAGGTTACATTCATCAAGAAAATCAGGTTCCCGAGACACCATTCTAGCAGCTCTAACCATTTGGCCTTTGACAATAGATCTCTTTTGTGGGTTAGGATGGGAGCTAGAGAAGTGCAAGAATGGATTACAATATGTGTCCTTACGGTGTATTCTTGAAAAATACTGTTTTTTCACATTGTCCTTAGATAAGTATACATCGAGATAATCTATATAGGTTTCCTGAAAGTTGTATGTAAATTTAAGGAAACTTGTTGTGAGTCCGAGTTGCCTCTAAACATAATAAAAATGTCGTCGAGGAACCTAGTGTAATAAAGAATGTTGTCCATACAATTAAAGTTGTTAAACACATAGTTTTTCTCCCAGTATGCCATCACAGTGTTGGCAAAACTTGCTCCACAGGGCGACCCCATGGCTACCCCCTGTTTTTGCAAATATAGATCATTGTAAAAGGAAAAGTAGTTGTTAGTTAAAATGATGTCTAACAAGACTTCTACTAAATAAATTTCTTGACTGGATGCTTTTTTACTGTGAAGAAATAAACTCGTCCATTCTACCCCTTCTAAATGGGGGATTGACGTGTACAAGTCTTTGACATCTATAGTCAAGAAGTTGTTATGTGAATCAAAGGGCAATTCGTTAATTTTCTGTAAGAATGTCCAAGAATCCTTACAGACCTGGATTTCAGTAGTTAAGAATATTTTTAAGATGTCATCAACTATTTTAGCACATGGATATGTAATAGATCCTCGACCGTCAATTAATGGTCTCAAAGGTGGATTCGCCAGATCTTTGTGGATTTTAGGAATTGCAAATAGAACAGGGATTTTTGGCCATAGCATGTTCATATAGTTATACTGGTTGATGTCTATTTTTGCTTCAATAAATACATCATTGATGTACCCAGAAATATGTTTATATGCTATGTTAACTTCATTAATTGATGCCTTAGTATATGCAGCACTGTTTAATAAAGTCTGAACTCTAGTAACATAATCAACCATGTCAAAAAGGGCTATACCCTCTCCTTTATCAGGTTTTATAGCTCAAATCTTTAAGGTTTTAAATAAATTAAGTGCTGTAATTTCTTCACTAGTAAGGTTTGTAACTTCTCTACTAAAAAAACTGGTGTGGTTGTTGACAAAATATCTCAAATCCAGTTCAGTTACCATTTCAAACATATTTAGCAAAGGCTGTAAAGGGGGATTAAAGGTACTGGGGATACGAAACGCAGAAGGTGGACAGTTACCTGTTCCCAAAGAATTACCAAATAAAAACTTTAAATTAAGTTTTCTTACAAACAGTTTTAAATCTATCACAGTACGGACTACGTCCATTTGACGGCTTGGCACAAAAGTATTTCCTCTAGCTAAAATGTCCACTAAAACTGGATCAACTTCGATGGAAGAACAGTTATAAATGTGAAAGTCACCAGTCTTATTTTTAATGATAGCAACTCCATGTTGCAAGTCCTTTGTTAGTTCTTGTGTTTGCTGTTTCTGCGATGTTTGTTTTTTTGGGGATACTTGTTGAATTTTTTCGGTATTGCTCCAGAGTTGGAGTCCTTGTGAAAATTTAAACTGTTCGAGTTGTGACTAGAGGTATTTGATGTTTCATGGTAAATAGAGCCTCCTTTGTTGTTGTTAGAACGAATACGCTCACTACGCCTGACGATGTTGTTAGAAGGTTCATCATTCACATCAATTGAATTCATAGAGTTCTCTGCATTAGTTCCCCCGTTATTTACCACCCTAGTATTTGCCCTCCCAACTTGGGATATAGGTGATTGGGGGTAAGCGAGACCGTTCTCGTAAGCAGTACGGTCTCTATTCAATTTTTTGATTTTGTTAAGCTTAAGTCCGTCAAGCAATTGTTCAATGCTGGAAAAACATCTCTCATGGTCGTATTTATATCGACCAAAGTCAAAATGAGAGGTAATCAAAGAGTTAAGGTCACATACTTCTTGTGATAGCTGAGATATTTGTATGTTGTAATGCTTAAGCATTAAGCCCATTAGTGCCAATCTCTGCTGATCAAACAACGTATTTAACTCTAAATGAAACAAAGAATCTGCAATAAGGCCAGTAGGATATATGTGGCGACGCAGGCCTTTTGGTACTATGTGTTCTTTAATACATTCTTGAAAGTAATTAACCTCAAGTTGCAGTTTCTTAAGTTTCAGAAGTTTAATATCCAACAGTTTCAAATTGTCAGTAATAATGGCAGAACTAACCTGCTCGTTGTTAACGTTGTCAGCTCGTTGCCCCTCAGAATTGTCTTGGTTAAAGCACAATTTCCGCGTGTCTTTAATCCACTCTTGTAACTGAAAGGTACTATTAAGCTCCACAATGTTGTTCTGTACTCTGCTTATGTTGTTAGTAGGTATATTGTTGACCGGAGTCACTGTATTGTTGTTTCCATTCAAGTTACCACCGTTCTGTATGTTATGAGTTCCACTGTTACTCGAACTAAGCGGTGAAGACCAAGTAATTCTATTACTAGCAGGTTGCTGGTCCCTGGTTGTACATGAAGGCATGTTGTTCACTAAAGTTACTACAGCTGGTCTTGTCGGTTGTTGTTGTTGCTGTTGATCTAAACGAACAGACAAAGCATCTACGCATTGCGATAACGCATTGATAAGAGCTGTTAAAGTCAGCTCATCTTGTGATTGAGTTGGTATAAGCAACACTGGACTGTTGGGATCAGTAGAAATGCCAGAAGCCATAACAGACACTGAAACAAACTAGTTGAACCATAAACTTAAACACGAAGCAGAGGTCTTCTGGCACACTAATCCAACACAAAGAAAATGTACGTGTAAACGAATAAACAGGTTTAATAAAGCGCTTTTCGTCGCCTTGATTAAGGCAACTTCTTCAGATTTCACATTTACATTAACAAGACCGTTTAAATAACATTTAACTAACTAGCAGGACAATCATGTGATCAAGTTAAACTATATATATATATATATATATATATATATATATATATATATATATATAGAGAGAGAGAGAGAGAGAGAGAGAGGGAGAGACAGAGTCATATTTACTGCGACAGATACCTGTTGACAAAGCCATGGCCTCAAGCTCAATGTCTGAAATTCATTGGCATCCCTTTTGCTAAAAACTCTGTACCCATGAACTACCACATAGGTGGTAGTCGACTTAACACCAAAAGTGTGATAAGAGACCATGGGACACAGGTGGACAGTAGTCTCACCCTTGATAATCACAGTGCCACACTAATCATATAATCTGTCTACATGGCACACCTCAACACAATAGCTGTGTCATCCAGGGAAAAAGAGGTCAGTGTTCCCCTCTACTCATCACTCACAAAACCCATTATAGAGTACAATGCCCCTTCTGGTATGTACCTCACAAGACATCTACAGCAACTGGAAAGGCCACAGACATACCTCACAAAGAGTAATACTGTCCTCAAACAGGTGCCCCATGCAGACCGTCTCACAAAACCACAGCTAGACTGTTTCGTACACTGGCAAACCCAGAGGTGACCTCTGCCTAACATACAAAGCTATGTCAAACCCAGAGCTGTTGGAAATGCTCCACATAAACAGATCACTATCCTTATGAGCTACACGCTCTAGGGACCTAAACTTTGTCACCTTAATAGACAGAACATGCTGGAGAGAAAGATTCCTATCTCAAAGACATCCCATACTCTGGAACAAACTACATATCAATAGCAAACAAAGCTCCACAGTAGCACTCATCATGAATAGTCTTGATGATTGGATGGGAGATAGGAAATACACCCCGGGAATCACCTGTGTGGCTCTGCTTGACAGGGACACATGAAACTAAATTACTTGAGTGTCAAAGGCCAGGGTACCATCTGGCTAGGCTTCTATAGGCCCTAGGGCCAATAGCCTATAATCTACCTATGAACCAATACACACCTACATGTACTTGTTGCAATAATTGCTATGTGAGGTTGACTGAGTGTGATGGTGAATGTGTTGGTGAATGTGTCACAGTTGTGTATATGTGGGATAGATTAGTGTGAAACTGTTTCTGTCATGGTATTATGTGTCCTAGCTCTGATCCCAGCAAAAGATGTGTATGCTATTGCTAGCCAGAAAAAGCAGTACGGCATACGGTCTGACATAGTCCCTTTGTGTTAACTGGGGTGTGTCATTGGAGGATAAAGCAGTACATGTATGCTCATTGATTGGTACTGCTGGTGAATCAAACCCCTGTATGAACTGTATTACTACCTGAAGCTGTAGGCTTAAACAGCACAGTATGGTGTATGTCCACATTGCTTGGAAACACTGTTTTGTGTGTTCCCTGTAGTCCTCAGAGATTACATACCTCAGGCATAAGGGTTTGTAAGTACTGACATACAGTACTGTATGTTACACATGTAAAGCTCATCTGGGTTGCCATACCTCTGTGTCCTGTATGTATGTCTGATGTGTGTGTGGGTATCCTGTAACATGCCCTCGGTCATATGTGTGTTACAGGATATAAGTGGGTATCTAGCAACATGTATAGTCTAGTACAGCAGTATGCCTCCTATATTTATGAATGTGCACATATTGTAGGCAGGGGTTTTCCATCAACAACTAGTGTGGTATACTGGTAATACTGTAACTGGACTTTACAATCATTGCAATGGATTACATATTTCGTTATGCATTAGCTGGATATATACCTCCTGTGGCTAGGTGGTGCATTGTGTCACATACAGTGTGCCATGTACTGTTGCATAGTCTTACATAGTGGTTTCTCTTTCTTGCTGTGCAGAAAATGTTTTAATATATAGAGCATGTCAGACACTGTTAGGAGGTGTGGGTTGAGCACTGATATGTGGTATTGAAAGTGTGTATCCTCTGACAGACAATAGTTTGCTATTTATGGCAGTTCAGTGATATCTGTACTGTAGAATGTTAAGTGTGCCACATGACTTGCTCACACATATTGTTTTATTGTCTTCCAGGGTCATGTCCCACCATCACAATCCTGCCTATAGCTGTGCAGAGGATGAGATACTAACCAACTGTCTCATCCAACAGTACGCCCTGCTATTTTCAAGAACCAGCCAGGACCAGCATGAGCGGACTGCGCTGTGGCAAGATGTTGTCCGTAGGATAAATGACATAGGCATGCATAACCAGACTTATGAGCAGGTACAACATCACTGCAGTGAGTGATTTACTTAGACATGTCCGGCAGCGTGCATCTGATGTCCGTAGGCAACAGCTTGCCACAGGTGGTGGGGTTGCCACCCATCCGCCCCCTCACCAGAGTGAAGGAGCTGCTCCTGAGCCTGGGGGCCCCCAGCCAACAACAGCAACAGCGCACATGCATCATCATGGAGGCCAGAGCCCCCCAGCAAGTTCACATGGAGCGTGCAGGTAAGATGGCATATCTGTAGACTACTGTTACCTCTATTGTTATATCATGCATATGTGAGATGTGTACTGTGTAGTTAGAAGATGTGGAGCCTGGTGTTGTTCAATACTGATAATTTGGAACATTATGTGTAGGCCTGTGACTGTCAATCATTGTGCTACTGTAAGATTGCAAACCCACAGTAGCAATGCCACAGTTGTTGCCACTGACAAACTGTTTCATATCCTTTTAGGTCCTTCTGGTGTGGCAGCAAGGCAGCAGACCCATGCTGGTTAGTGTGTTCTACATTTAATATTGCTAATAAAATGTGCATGTCATAGGTGAGGTGTAGGCCATGTACACATGTAACACACCTACGCATAACGCATGCTGTGTATGTTTGCTGTGAGAATATGCACATCTCAGTAACGTGAGTGGCTGCCTCAAACACATGCTATACACAGAGCATCCCAAACAATTGTGGCTACACTATAGTGGACATTGGATAGTCAGTCGATACACATGCACATGACATACACAACTCCGTCATACGCAGTACATGTTAATATGCTACACATGGCGTATTCAGACACACGGTGTAAGGTCACACTCCAGTATCCCAAATGTCATCCACACAGCACACATAATATACCTGAGGGGTAGAGGCCTATCATGGGGCAGTGCAACACTCTCCAACACGCAACACATTTATGTTAGGCAATGCCCCCTATTGGGCACCTTAGAAATACATGTAACAACTGGCTGTGAAATGGTGAATGTAGCAATGGTACTGTGGTTCAGGTACAGCATGATAGGTGCCGGTCTGGCACACATAATTAGCCTTGAGTGACCACATGATGCTGCAGGAGGATGGCTCATGACACAACACACCATCCAGTTACAGTAACCACAGTACTACACATAGCATTTATTGCTATACACCTCAATGTTGTGTGTGTGCAAACATATGAATCTATACACAATATGCATAGCAATCACCATTTGCACAAAGTGACACATATATGTCTTGTAATGCTATTGAGTGTATAGGTCACATGACACACATTGGGTATGGGTGATGTTTAATGCTGCAGTTGTGTTGTAGCATGCCATGTCATGGCTGGCACTGGCATGTCCACAATATGTTCTACACTCACCATAACTATTGTACAATGGCTATGTTGAGCAATGGTATTCCATCAGGTATACACGCACTACTCATCCTGTGTGTATACATAGTTTCATGAGCTAAACCGGTGTCCACAATTATCTGCTAAAGACACAGATGCTCTAATCAGTAACAGATATCTATGTAACACACAGATAAACATCCAGCCATGGTATGTATACCTGTGAGTGATGGTGCACAGCACATTGCAAAGCTTGTAATACTTGCACAGCAATGTTGTGTCCATGTACACATTGCATTCCAGGGTGAGGACAATCTTTGAACAACAACACACATGCATCAAAGCCATGTATACTGTTATTAACAAGGACTGTCTACACTCGCACTGCATGCTGTTGAGCAACACACGTCCTACATGCTGACACGTGTGATATGGCTGTTTGTCTTGTGATACTGTACCCCACCATCAACCGCTATTGGGCATATTCTGGATTGCTGGTGGTGTGTGTGTGTGTGTGTCTCTCTGCTTTAGTGAGGAGTGTATTTGTGTGCATGTGTGCATGTGTGCATGTGTGCATGTGTTCATGTGTTCATGTGTGCATGTGTGCATGTGTGCATGTGTTCATGACTGCATGTGTGCATGTATGCATGTGTTCATGTGTTCATGTGTGCATGTGCGCATGCGTGCATGTGTTCATGTGTTCATGTGTTGAAGTGTTCATGTGTGCATGTGTGCATGTGTTCATGTGTTCATGTGTTCTTGTGTGCATGTGTGCATGTGTGCATTTGTTCATGTGTTCTGAAATCATGTACAGGTCGTAAAGTGTGTTTCGTGTCTTCCTCTCACAGGTGCTGAGGTTGGGCCTGTTCATTGCAGCAGGGAACCTGATGTCACTGGCTCAAATAGTGATAATGAGGATAGGTGTGTTGAGGCACAGGCATGTTTGCCAGGGTCTGTCGTTGGGCCACCAATCAACAGTACACAGCTGTCCACCCCATCCATGCACACAGTCATACTGCCAACACATCCCTCATCACCAATGCCCTTAGCTGAGGGACAGTCTACAGTCGGCAATGGCCAGGACAGTGTGGTACTTATGGCACATGCACCCAGACACAGCAGCCATATCTAGAGGTCTGGAACGGTACCACATAGGCATATGTCCAGGGGTTCTCGTCAGAGCACTGCTGGTCATCATGTCCCTGGCAGACGTGCCACAGGTCTTACAACCTCACACATGTTCTAGGCTGTCATGGAGGCACAGGCACATATGGAATGGTACACCAGACAGGGACTATGGGCACAGAGGGCACATAACTCCGCTTTAAATGACAGTATCCGTGACCTAGCAGGTGCCATCCGTAACTACAGTGAGGTCATGGATAGACGTTAGGGTGAGACATTAGATGTCCTCCACAATGTCATGTCCATGTGTCAGGACAGTGCAAGACGGGTGAGACGTCGATGTGGACGTATGCCAGCAACATCAGTAGCTGGAAGTCGCCGCGGACATCCCTCAAGTCAGAGCTGCTCCCGTAGTGCCAGTACCAGCCCCAGCAATGTTGGGGGTGGGCTGTCCATAGACCATCCTAGAAGACCACGTGCACGTGGCTCTGGACATTCCCAGCAGGGACCTGGGTCCAGTGTATGTATGTCTACCTCTGAGGATAGTATTCAGTCTGGCTCAGTACCTGATACTGTCAGTAGCACCAATGCCAGGCAAAGGCACCATATCCGTGGCCAGAGATGGTGATCTGTAAAGCCTGGCAGGTACAGTCTGTGGCTGTCCCACAAATCCCCGTATATGGCAGCCACATGGTGGAACTGTGTGCATGCAGACACACACACACATAAACCAGACACCTAGGGCTAACACATACCTGTACACATTACATCAACATTGGCCCATACCAGTACTCCTGGCCCTCACACACACACACACACACACACACACACACACACACACACACACACACACACACACATACATATCGATTGTATGGCTCAATGTAGGCCTCTGGCAAGCCAACAACACACCCTCTGCATATGATGAAACCTGTGCCACCTCCTGTCATCTGTAACATTGATGCAGGAACAGGCTAACATGGTGCGGATGCACAGGGTGACTTTATGGCAGTATAGCAATTTTAGCATGTTGTCAGCAGTAAAGTGTTATGTTATCCTTGAAGGTTTAGCTGAGCAGCCATGATGCATTAAAGCTATGATTGTCAATGTAGTATTGTTTACACCAGTGTTAATCCCAACAGTGTATTGTCTGCCCACGTGCCACTTGGCTGATGTGTGCAGTATTGGCAGCATGTGTTAGAGAGTGGACAGTACGTGTGGGATGTGTGCAGCACAGGTTTGCAGGTGTACATTTCTGAACATGGTGGAGGTTCACTGTCTGCATGTACGTGCGTAGTGGACACATGGGCAGGGTGACATGCCCTGTATTACAGAGTGTTAACACTCCATAGTTTCTATTGGTGGCCAGTATGCATTGTACTACACACATTTTGGAACTTGGGTACACATGTGTGTACGACATGGTTTGACACTGTGCTGTGGGTGATACTGTTACTATCTGTCATTGGTTTGCATTCTGGTAGTATACATAACCTCTACAGCCTGACCATAAGCAATTGGTAGATGATGTCTTGACAACTGACAGATGGATGTAGGACACACAGTAACATTTGTACCCTTCAGGAACTATACTATGCCAGTAACCAGTGGTGTTCACCTGCACCCATTCCTGGGACCACTCCTGATTGCCATATAGCACACTTAGGTACAAGCAAACACAGTAGGGATATGTCTGTCCATGTCTGGGAATGCATTCTGTGGCCTATAATGCATTCTCTAGATGACACACACATCCTCCACAAGGGTATCATACGGACAGATACCTGTTGTCAAACCCATGCTGTAAAACTAAAATCCAACTAAAGCATGGTCATCCACCTTTACAAAACATAGTATCCCCACAGTACCACATAGGTAGTAGCCCCCAACATGTTGACAGGTACCGATGGGTACATACAGCCAAGTGTTACATCATCTCTCCTTTGGTAATCCCATTTCCAAAGGTATTTTGAAATCCCTCGGTGAATCACATAAGCAATAAGGGGTCTGCATGCATATCCACAAAGGTTGTTGTACACCTATAATGAATAGCCATCATTGACAGACTTTGCTGCATTTTAACTGGTCTGAAATATACTTCAGGCATAAACCCTCACTCACACTATTCAATAGAAACCGTAATGAGTGTGCGTGATACAGATGACCTAGGCCAGGGATCACTGCAGTGGCTGGGATTGTCACAAGCATACAGATGTGACCTAAGGTCTGGAAAGCAGCAGCACACTCTGGCAAAAATAACAGATATGTTCATGGAGAAAGCAGGGTTCCCATCTCTGAAATAATTGAGGGCACATGTACTTATATGAATTTACCACACAGCTATCTGACGTGCAATGCACATAGTGTTGTCATTGTAATATGTCATACAGTAGTAAAAGAAAAACCCACAACACAGTTACCAACTGTGTCACACACATAGAGCACACACACACTCACCAAGTGCAGAATTCCAACCCCTACCTAACTACTTTATGATACTAGAGTAGTACGCATTTACACGACACACTATACACATTACTGTGGGTTCTCTTTTCCACAGGTATATTTGCAGGATGGTGACATCATCAGACTTGACAAAGATAAGTATACCACATTTAAGGTGTTGTAGTTGTTTCCAAAAAGGTTGCTCCTCTACAAGGAGATACACACACACACACACACACACACACACTCTCTCATACAGTTGTCAAGTGCAGGATTCAAACCTATACCGAATTAATTAATGATACTACAGCAGAATGCATTTACACGACACGCTATATACATTACTAGGAGTTCTCCTTTCCACAGGTATATTTGTAGGATGGTGACATCATCAGACTAGACAAAGTGGGTTACATTAGGTGACATTAGGTGGGCTACATAGAAGGAATTTGTAGACACTTTAGCAATGTGATCATCAAAGGAGAGTTTACTGTCTACCTGTGACTCCAGGGTCATAATTACATTCTCTGTACATACTGGATTCCCACCTATGTGGTAATTTGTGTGCACTTTATTTTATCCAAAGGGGATGACTATGCATTCTTTGGCATTCTGCTTGAGGGCATTGTTTTGACACCAGGTATCTGTCTGTGTATAACCCTTCTGTAGGATGTCTGTGTCAGCTGTGGAGTCGATTATGGACCACAGTTATCAGTCATCTGCAAACTTGTTCAGCCATACTCTTCCCATGCTTGCCTGTACCTCTGAGCAGTATCTGCTGAAAAGGTGGGTTCACAGGACCAATACCTGTGGGATGCTATTTGTGACTGGTTTAGAGTCGGACATGGCACCCGCAACTCTGACCATGTGTGTTTGATCTGTGAGCCAGTTGGCCACCCATCCTGTGACATAGCTGGTAACGTTCAAGCTGGTAAGTTTGTCCATGATGCCAGAGTGGGGAATGGTGTTGAAAGGCCTTAGTGAGGTCCAGGTGGGCTGTGTGGACTGTATTCACCTCCATCTATGTCCTTGGTAACTGTTTCAAATAAGTCAACTAGGTTCAAGAGACAGGATCTACCTTTAACACAGCCAAGTTGGGTAAAGTCCAGTGTCTGGAGGTCCCCATTGTCTCTGTTTATGGGTTCCATGATAATTTGCTCCTTAGCTTTGGTAGACCAGGCTGAGTAGGCCTATAGGGAAATGGTTTCCTGGTTCTGTTGTGGCACCCCCTTTGTGGAGCTGGATGACTGTTGCTGTATGCCATTCCTTGGGTACATAGCCTGTGGTAAGGTTGAGTCTGGACAGTGAATGTAGGTGAGGATGTAGTTCCTTTTGGGGCTGGTGTAAGTTGCAGCCTGGGACACCATCCAGTCCCATTGATGCTGTGTTCTTAGGTTTGGAGAGGGCAGTTTCTACCTTCATGTCCATGAAGTCTGGTGTTCTGCATTCTTCTGGGATGGACACAGGCCCTTTTGGGGGTGCTGTGGGGGGGGGGGGTTTGCACTGAACTTGTCCCCCAGGATGTGGGCAATGTAAATTGGTTCAGTGTATCTTTTTTCCATTTTGCAGTAGCTGACAGCATTTTTGAGAGTTCCACCTAAATGTTTGGTATAGCTAACTAAGGCTTTGTGGCTGTTATTCTTACATTCCTTGGCAATTTGTCTTTAGAAACTGGCCTTGGATTATTTTATGAGCGATCATTGTTTCTTCCTAATAATGATCATTGATGATTTTCCTTATGTGAAGTTTGCTCTATCATGTGTTCATTCCCTCCTTCTGTTGTATAGCTCATCTATGTGCGACAACCGCCAGATTGGTTTCCTATATTTGGAGGAGTGCATCATGGTTTTATTTGGCATGTCTCAATACATGCATCCCTGTAGATGCTCATAGAATGCACTTGTAAATGATTCTGCAGAATGTATAGCATTATCCTATAGCAAAGGTGCTTTATAACTTTCCACTTTGGTCTTGAGACGTGTGCTGTTTGCTTTAGAAACTTTCTTCACAGTGGTTTCCTTGACTGTGGGGGGGGTGATGTGGATGTCCAGTGTGATTACTTTATGATCTGATATTACCAGCGAGGGGGTTGTCTCTGTTGTGGAACACTGGTACCCCACATTGGTGATGATCAGGTCCAATATGTTGTCACCTCTAGTGGGAGTGGTAACCAGCTGTTCCAGAGTGTTTGAGATTTTAAACTATGGGAAGCATTGGGAAAAGGACGTTGTACATGAGTAATTCTCCCAGTCAGTGTTTTGGTAGTTGAACTCTTCTCATATAATGGTGTCTGGTAGGACTTTTGTATTTTCCACTGTTCTCAGGAATACTTGGTGAGGTTCCTGAGACAAGGTAGGTGATCTGTAGCAGGCTACAATCTGATAAGCAGCTTTGCACAATGTTAGTTGCACTTTTTTTCTTTTAATTTTAAGCGCAGCATGTTTGTGCGACGCTGCGCTACGGTTAAACATCGGCGATCGGGGAAAAAAAAATAGCATTGGATTTTGAGACTTGACATCATTTGCAAATGCTTCCTTAACTAGATGCATCCTTTATTTGGAGCTGTCATAGCTCCGTTTAGCTATTTGCAGAATGGTACTCCATTACCAACGGAGTACAATTCTGCAGATAGCACTACTCTTACACGGACAGGTTAGTGGTTCCTGGATCACAAATTTACCTCATTTGCATAGCTTTCAGCAGCAAATGAGGTAATTTGCATACCATAACACTGTCCGTGCAAGAGTAGCTTTAGAAGCTCTCATGCACGCCCCTACCGGCTATTGCTGAATCGCTCGGCAGACATATTGCCTGTCTGTCGTTTTACACTGTTCTTACACTCCATGCAAGTCTTCGTAAATCCGGCTCTCCAACTTTTTTATGATATTACTAGACATGCCACATTTTTTGTCATTAATGTCATTACAGATGTTAAGCAGAATGAAGTAATATAAAGTACTGATGGATCATACCAGGCCTTCCTTAGTCTTTTATTCTTTAAAATGCATTTTTAAATCATTCAACTTTGACACACAGACTGGTTTAAAAAAGGCAAATGTCTTTTTCCTGTCCTTATGGGACTGTATAGATCATACATCAGAGCCAACATAACTTTGATCTTAACAAAAATATGTTTCCCTGGGGCAACTTACAACAATTGCAAAGCAGTAGAATTTATTTCATTATCCATCAGTTTCAATAATGTACTTCCTGAATTAATCACTCTCACATTTTAATTTCCAGCCTACTTGTAATACTCCTAGTAGGAGTCAAAATATGACTTTTATTTCACCATCTTGTCAAGAAAGTTTTCTTTTCTTGTTGTTCATACTAAGCCCATATTTTCATCTTCCTCCTTCATTCATAGGTTCATAAGTAGACACTAGGCTCTTGATCTGTGTGGATGTTAGAAAGCCTAGCCTTACATTCTCTTGGTAGTTTTTACCCCTTATAGTTTGCACATACATTTTATTTTATTTGCATTTGTTTTCTGGGGTAATAACCCAGAGATGGGAATGTTGGGACATATACATGTTTCTCCTATCCATGAGGGGTAAGAGTAATAAACCAGGGATGAATTAGCAGTTACCCATTCATTCATCCAAATTTAAGAGAAGCACTTTGCTTTATGTGGAATGGAATACTGTTCAGTAGTAATATTCACTGTGACATAAACCTATCCTTCCAACATGTTGTATTTATTTTGCAAAAGAGATCCTTGAGTTGGTGTTTATGATACCATTGAACTTGTGAATGTATAATAAGTGTAAAAGAATAGAGTTTGTCAAAGCTGTACATGCAAGGCAGAGTTTGCCTCTCAGTAGCCTATATGATACTGAGAAAATGGGCAAAGCTTTGAGATGGTCTGAATAGTTTTTTTTATTTATTTAACATTTGGTTACTGGGAAAGGCTGACTGGAAAACAACCCATTTCCAGTAGAGGCACAGGTTAAAACACTCCAGATGGAAGTTGTTGGAATGTGGGAAGAAACCAGAGCACCCAGAGTAAACCCTTTCAAATGCAGGGAGAACATGCATACTCTGCACAGAAGACATCCCAGCAAAGAATTGAACCAGAGAACCTCTTGCTGTGAGGCAACAACACTAACCACTGCACTACTGCATCACCCCTTTTATATTTTAGGCCTTTGATTTTTTTAATGAGAAAGCTTTGTTGTCATTCTAGTCTGACAAATATTTGGACAGGTATATACCGAAAAGGCATTATACTCAATGGCCAGCCTAATTTGTGGCAAGTACAATGGAACAGTTATACCCTTGGTTCATGACACAATACCTTTAGATATAAGCTGTATAATGAAAAAGTATTTGCTTATAGTAGTGGATACATGGGGGGCAAAGGAAAGTTCATTGTCAGCTTGGATTCCCAGATCCCTAACTGTGGGATAAATTTTCACAGATGTGTTGTCACTGTGATAGTCACAATGGAAGTCATACTTGCCAAAATATATGATTATACACTTGTTGATATTCTATGTCATCCTCCAGTTTTCCTTACTTTCCACTACTAAAATGGCACTGCCTGCATGCCAGCAAGTACTGAAATAATTGGAAATGGGTATCCTTTTTAAATTCTCCATCCATTCTCATTACATGACTCTATACGTACACACGTCATATGCACATCACCTTTCCTCTCTTATTCTGAAGAGTTTTTTTTCTCTCACCAGTTCCTTATCATCTAATTCTGGTTCTTTATACAGCTGATCTAAATTATCTGTCATGTTTTCATTTTTCTTATTTCTGTGATGTTGTTATATAAACATATCAAGTTTTAATTAAACTAACACCATTCAAAGTTACATATGTTCCTCCTAAAACACCATAGACAACCATACGTTAGTCTGGTATGCTTCACATACATACCTCCAATCTGTAAACAAATACCTTATATCTATATGCATACATTCTTCTTGGGTACTCACCTGCCACACAAATGTATGCATGATGCAGGTATTAAGACATGCATCTGTATGTATGAATACACAAACACAGAAACACACACATTTATATTTATGTATATATCTACATATCTATATCTAAATAGATGTAGATATATATGTATGTGTGTATATATATATATATATATATATGTGTGTGTGTGTGTGTGTGTGTGTGTGTGTGTGTGTGAGTGTGTGTGTGAGTGTGTGTGTGTGTGTGTGTGTGTGTGTGTATGTGTGTTTATATACAGTGGATATAAAAAGTTTGCACACCTCTGTTAAAATGCCAGGTTTTTGTGATATAAAAAAAGACGCCACAATAAATCATTTCAAAACTTTTCCCACCTTTAATGTGACCTATAACTTGTACAAATCAATTGGAAAAACAAACATATCTGTTAGGATAAAAAATATAAAAAATAAAAAATGTACAATATTTGCAAATGTAAAACAAAAATAAAAATTATTGAAAAAAAAAGTACAATACGCTGCTTGTGTAAGTGTGCACATCCTTAAACTAATACTTTGTTGTGTGTGCACGCCCTTAAAATAATACTTTGTTGAAGCACCTTTTGATTTAATTACAGCATTCATTCTTCTTGGGTACTCACCTGCCATCAATTAAAGAGACTCTGATTAAGCCTAAATAAGTTCTGCTGTCATAGTAGAATTTTCCTGACATTTACTCACTTGCCTGCTACAGCAAAAGCCATGGTTCACAGAGAGCTTACAAAGCATCAAAGGGATCTCATTGTTTAAAGGTATGAGTCAGAAGAAGGGGCAAAAACATTTCCACAGCATTGGATATACCATGGAACACAGTGAAGACAGTCATCAAAAAATGGACAAATATGGGACAACAATGACGTTGCAAAGAACTGGAAGTCCCTCCAAAATTTATGAAAAGACAAGACAAAAAACTGGTCAGGGAGGCTGCCAAGAGACCTACAGCAACAGTGAAGGAGCTGCAGGAATTTCTGGGATGTAGTGGTTGTGTACTACATGTAACATCAATCTCCTGTATTTTCCATATGTCTAGACTATGGGGTAGGGTTCCAAGATGGAAGCCTTTTCTTACACATAAAAACATCCAGGCTGGGCTAAAATTTGCAAAACAATACATCAAGTTTCCCAAAAAGCATGTGGGAAAATGTGTTATGGTCTGATGAGACCAAGCTTGAACTTTTTGGCCACAATTCTCAAAGGTTCGTTTGGCACAAAAACAAAACTTCACATCACCAAAAGAACACCATCCCCACAGTGAAGCATGGCGGTGGCAGTATCATGCTTTAGGGTTGCTTTTCTTCAGCTGGAACTGGGGCTTTAGTCAAGGTGGAGGGAATTATGAACAGTTCTAA
Organism: Protopterus annectens; assembly: GCF_019279795.1. Classification (NCBI taxonomy): domain Eukaryota; kingdom Metazoa; phylum Chordata; order Ceratodontiformes; family Protopteridae; genus Protopterus; species Protopterus annectens. The sequence continues at coordinate 347,429,028 of NC_056733.1, read as the reverse complement.
ATACCAGTCATTTTTGGGCCAAAACCTTCAGACATCTGCTAGAAAGTTGAAGATGAAGAGGAATTTCATCTTTTAACACGACAATGACCCCAAGCATACATCCAAATTAACAAATAATGGCTTCACCAGAAGAAAATTAAAGTTTTAAAATGGCCCTGCCAGAGCTCAGACCTAAATTCAATAGAAAATCTGTGGGGTGACCTGAAAAGGGCTGTGCACAAGAGATGCCCTGCAATCTGACAGATTTGGAGTGCTTTTGCAAGGATGAGTGGGCAAATATTACCAAGTTAAGATGTGCCATGCTGCTAGACTCCTACCCAAGAAGACTGAATGCTGTAAATCAAAAGGTGTTTCAACAAAGTATTAGTTTAGGAGTGTGCACACACAACAAAGTATTAGTTTAAGGGTGTGCACACTTTTGCAACCAGCGTATTGTACGTTTTTTATTTTTTATATTTTTCCCCCAACAGATTTGTTTGATTTTCAATTGAATTGTACAGGTTATAGGTCACATTAAAGGTGGGAAAGGTTCTGAAATGATTTATTGTGGTCTCATTTTTTTATATCACAAAAACCCGGTCTTTTTACAGCGGTGTGTAAATTTTTTATATCCACTGTGTATGTATCTATATATATATATATACATATATATATATATATATATATATATACATATATATATATATATATATATATATATATATATATATATATATGTATGAATACAGTACATGGTCTTCTGTCTTTTTGTGGTGAAATGTTTCCTCTGCTACTGCAGCATGGTGATATAGTACCCATCCCCACTTGCACCAGTGAGGTGCACTGATAGCAGTATAAACAGTACAGGGCCATAAGCAGAGCTTATACTTAAATGACATTATCTACAGAGTATGGATCTAAACTGGACTACAAATGAGCAGCTGCATGTAGGAGAGAGTAATGACAATGTAACTGTCAAGTCTTCTGTCTGTGGAGTAGTGATTGTCTGTAGCTAAAGGTATATACCACACTGGAAAATCTTTTCTTTTTTTCCCCCACCTAAGGCCAGTGTCTAATGGGTCCCTTACCTTTACCAAAGTGGCCAGTTTGTTACAATAGAAAAGGAAACAGAAGCTGGGTACTCCTGGGCTAGGTAATAGTCCTAAAGCCTATTTGTTCCTGACCAGGAATCCCAATCATCCCTCCATTCCTCAGCAAGAGTCAAGTGGTAATGATTAGGCTAGAGTGCTGGTCCTGTGTGATGGCGTATAGCCCTCATCATTTGAAGGGATGCGTCCTCATGTCAATTCGCCCTCCACTATATTGTGCAAATGTACTGTCAGTATAGGCACTGTGTGAACACCTAGTTCTCCTGATAGATATTACCCATGTTTTGAGTCAGAGCTGCCAACTTCATTTCAGAACTGGTGAGCCAGCAATGGTAGTTCACCCCCTTCCACCTCACACAGCCAGCTCCTATGTTTCCTGAACCACTACTCGATTTCAGTTTACCTGGAATGTACTAGAGGTTTCTTCTTCTATGCTACAAAGCTGTCTTTCTCTTTGAAAAGTTTTTCTGTGCCTGCAGACACTACAGTGCCAAAAGATTTAGAGTATTAACTTATACCCTCAGGGTTCCTGTGCCATCTTTATAATGGCATACAGCATTATCCTGCTATGTGCCCTTAGCAGACATAAAGCTTTCTCTAACAGCTCCTTGATTGACTAATCAGTGTCACTGCAACTATTTAGTCCTACCTATCTGTGCTGTCAACTGAAGCTGTTCATTCAGGGAACATTTGTTCTCCATTAGAGAATCAGTTATACATCTGGCTATTAAGATACTTTTCCTTCCATCACATCACTGCTGCTGTACTGCCATTTCAGGGGTCCGAATGGAGAGATGAATGGGGTCTGAATGGAGAGATGAAAAGTCAACAAGCAAAGGGGCATAGTAGTGCTGAAATTTAATTCATCCTCAATTCTTGGTGAGTACCTTCACAAGGTGGACCCTGTTTTCACAAAATCTCACTAAGGCGACACTGATATATAGACTATATTTATATAGCATATATCATGGACAGAAGTAGGTCAGAAACTAAAAAAGATAGCTGGGTGCACAAGACCCAGGATAAAAAAAGTGCCCAGTACCAGGACCGGAAAGATGACAGTGTAGAATCCTCAAAATATGGAAAAATTCCAACAATGGGTCCAGGCCAGGCCCAGGGAGAGGTTGGCCCTCTTATTGTAGAAGGAACTAGCAGTCCACAAAAATCACAAAAACTGATAAGCCAAAGAAGAGCCATAAAGACGATATAGTGGACTATTGAAGATAAGAAAAAATGATGCATTGTTACTATTATGCAAAAAGCCCAGAATTTCCAGACACAAGGTATACAAAAAGATTAGGGGAGAAATTAGAGGAAAGAAAAGCACTTCCGCAAGAAAACCTATCAGAAGCTTCAAATGAAAAGTTGTGTTCATTAATACAACAGATTTGTGAAAGACAGTATATAGATCAAGAAAACGTGATCTGTTTGGAAAAAGAAGCATCTGAGGAAGTGTGAAAATATAAACAACAAAACCAAGAGATATTTGAAAAGTATAAAAAAGAAATATGGACATGGGAAAGAAAGAGAGATTTGATATGGTGCAATATTTATGCAAAGGAGGTAGCCAAATTAATCAATGTAAAGAAGGGAGCCCCAAATATATCTGAAGAGAAATACAGGCAAAAGCATTCAGATATGGAAAATTTCACAATAAAAAAGATAATATCATAAGATGGAATGTAGAAAAGAAGATCAGTAAAGTAGAAGTTAATAAAATAGAAGTTGAAGTTATGGAGTGCCTGTGAAGTGAGGGATTGGATGTAGAAGGTCTAACACAGGTTACATCACAACAGGATGGAGTGAGTCCCCAAGCAGGGAGAAACAGGAAGATCAGGAAACATCTGAAGAAGAAATATGGACATGGGAAAGACAAAGAGATTTAAAATGGTGTAATATTTATGTAAAGGTGAAAGCAAAACTAACCAATGCAAAAAGAGCAGCACCAAAAATATTTGAAGAGAAATACAGGCAAAGGAATCCAGACATGGAAAACTTTACAATACAAAAAATAAGAAGATAGAGGAAAAGTAGAAAAGAAGATTAGTAATGGAGGAGTTAAAGAAACAGAAACTGAGGTTATGGAGTACCTCCAAAGTAAAGGATTCAGTGTAGAAAATCTAATTCAGAAAGCACCACAACAGGCTGGAGTAATGGATATCCAAATTAAGGGGAAACAAGTGGAACAGGAAGCAGTTGATCAGGTGCCATATGAGATAATTTGGAGCCTTCCACAGGAAACCAGTATAAACATTCACTTGAAGCTAGACAGCAAGGGAAGGAACAGGAAACTGTGGAAACTCTGATGCAGTCAATGTTGAGGAGTGATAGGCCAGTGAGTTCTCATATGATACAGCAACGGACGGCACAGGATGAAATTGATGAGCCTGTGTCACAGGAAGATGCTATAGAACCTTCTATAGAATGCCAGCAGGAACTGGAAAACAAGGGATTTGCCCTCAGTTTGGAAGAAAATGAACTAAGAGAAGAATTGCTTGATTTAATAGACATGGACAGATATATAAAGATCACTGAAAGAAATGGTCTGCAAAAGGTTAATAAAAACTCCAAACAGGGGCAGCTCATGTTATAGGACTGCAGGACTGCAGCCTCCCACATGTAAAAAGAACAATAATTGTGTTCCCCTACTGTAGAAAATGATAATAAAATAAAGAAAAATTCATGAGAGTCTCAAAACCACACATGCGTGCTGAGTACCTGACTGCTGGGTTAGGCAGTCCAGAGCTCCACACATGCATGCGTGCTTACTTCCTGAACTCCAGACTGCTCAGTTAGGCAGTCCAGAGAGGGAAGGAAGGGAACTCCACCCTGCCTTCCCAGAGGTCTGTGTGGTGACAATCGCTCAGACTGGAAGCACACTGAACTGTATCACCCGCAGGCTGGAGGCTCCAGTCTACTTGTGGGGAAACCCAGCTGAGTGTCAGCCTGCATGGGCTGTTCTGGAGATGATCGGGCTGCTACAGAGGACTTAGCTTGCAGAGGACAGTTATGGAAGTGATCAGGCTGCTATGGAAGACTTAGCTTGTGTGTGTGTGTGTGTGTGTGTGTGTGTGTGTGTGTGTGTGTGTGTGTGTGTGTGTGTGTGTGTGTGTGTGTGTGTGTAATGCCCCAGTTGCTACATGGTGATGGGTAAAGAATAAGGCTTGAACCCTGTACCTTGAGCCCAACTGGCAAAAGCCTGAAGTCCCTACCCACCACCATTTGCAGATTTTTGCCTCATATTTGTTCTGTTCTGTTCCTCATCAAATGTGGTTTCTGTATTTTTGTTAGTTAGCTCAGCCAGTGGTGCAGTGGTAGCATTGTTGCTTGGCAGCTGCAGGTTGTTTGGTTTGATTCTTGGCTAAGGTGCCGTGTGGGTTTGCTCTGGTGTCCTCAATAGATATTTGTCCCTATTTTTTGGACTGTATTCCCCCATTATAGGCTTCGTCCAGGATTTTTGTGCCAGGGTTGAGAGCTATGGTGATAACTGAATTCACTGAATATGTTTGGGGGCTGTATTCCCCCATTACTGGCTTTGTTCAGGTGTTTTGTGCCAAGATGTTGACAGCTATGGTGAGAACTGAATTCACTAAATGGTAGCAGTTTAAGTTTCAGTCTTCAGTTCTTTCATAAAGCAGATGATATGGCATAGTGGTATGTTGCTTTGACTGTTTTGCACAGGGTCTTGGGTTCAATACTTGGCAGTGAAATGTACGGCAGTAACACAGCATTTTATTCCAACATTATACAAGCAATGTTTAAAATGTGTCTCTGTTTTTGGTCTTTTGCCCCCTCCTAAATTTTGGATTTTTCCAGATTTCTTGTGCTGCAAAGTTCAGAGATGCAGCTGAGTGTCAAGCAGATTTTACAAGAAGCTGAGAGCTGCAGGGTAACAAAAGCTTAGTGCTGCTTATGCCAAGTCAGCTTATGCTGTTAATAGCACAATAGGTAGTGTACTTGCTTTTGATGCAGAATGCTGTGGGTTCTGCTCCCACAATAAATAGATACATTGCTTATACTGTATTGTAAAGGGGGTGGATGCTGCAGTCCTTATTGGTGAAGATACCTAGTAACTATGAACCTGTTATCAGTTTGCCATCCATTCCCTATTGCAATATTACTAGCTTATCATTTTTTTAATGCACCTTAGGCAATTTATTCCTCAAGGGCAACAGGCACTTTATTTGTAGATGAAACAATGAAATATAAAATGGTTTGCTAGCAGCAACCTGTTCATTAGCTACAGATTTCATTAATGTGGAATTATTTAGATTACTTTTATTTCTTCAGAGAATGTGCATATTTACTGATACTGGCAGACTGTAGAAGTTTGAGTAGACTTTTATGATAGAAATGTTCTGAATTGGGCATTTTTGTCATTATTGGTGCATGCATTTTGTTTCATTGTTTACTGGAAAAATGTTCAAAATAAATTTCAAACACTCTCTAACACCTGTACTATATTATACAAGGAATATAATTCAATACATTCAGGAAGGTGCATCAAAGACCACGTGTATGCTTCGTATCCAAGGGGCCTATGATTTGAAAACGGCCCAAAGTTAATCTTTATCTGCCACTGGCAAAATGTATTTTCTTTGAATGTGGGTTTCAATGCGGTTTCAATGAATGTGAGTTTCAAGGGCAGAGAAGGTTTAATGCTAAGTCTGTTTTCATTGTGAGATTGCATTGCTTTATTTAGCAGATGTCTTAGTGTTTGTGCTGTAAAATGCAAAATAAAACTTTCAAATGAAGTCCAAATCATCGTAGAAGTAGAGCAGTATACACATTAGTGTTTATGGTAAATGGGGTGAAATAGCCAATTAATGGTTCATTGGAATGGCTGCAGGGGGAAGGCTTCATTCGACCATGATTCTGTGAGGAGGAAGGGTGGCAAACTCCAAGACATCCCTGGCTGAACTATACCTCTCAACTGTCCAGATTTTCACAGAATGAATAGATTTTTGCTTCTTATTTTTTGTTTATTCCTCATATAATTTGTGGTTTTCTGGCAAATAATTTAGGAATGAAGTCACTAAATAATGACAGACACTGAGTTTCAGACTTCTTAACCTTCAGAAAAATGCATGCTAAAGCAAGACCTGTTATTCTATCAATTATCTCAGTTTATACAACAATTTATAGTACTGTTTATATGTTCCTCCAGTATAGTTGGCCTTGTCCAGATTTCCTGCATTAACAGGTTGAGAGGTACGTGCAAATAAATTGCTTTATAGAATTAGTCATATCCAAACCTCTCAACTGTCCCTGATTTTGGCTCAAAATGTTGCTCTTCCCCTAATAATCCCACCACAAAATGGCAATTTTGGAAGAAAATGTGGAGGGAATTACAATTAAAAAATAACTGTATATAGATTACTTTTATTTCAGAAATGCATGTACATTCTTTTATTTTGTCAGCTGCTCAAGTTAGCTGTACTAATATTAAAACAGTGTCCCTTCTTTGACAGGTTCCCAGCTATATTGTGTGGCTATTTTATATTTTTGCATCACATTTTTGGTCCATTTTTCATAAAATTGTGTTTTTTTGGCAAATTACTGGCAAATCATTAAAGACTGAAGTTAGAAAATAATGACAGACATTTGAGTTTCATATTTCATGCATTTCAGAAAATTCATACTAATTCAGGGCCTACTATTCTATTATCTTTCTAAGTTTATAAGAGCAATATTTAAAAATTGTCCTCATTTTTGGGCCTTTGTCCCACTTCTATGTATGGCTCTGACCATATTTCTTGTTCTGAGGTTGAGAGGTATGACAAATGTGTCAGGGCCATCACAGTCAGCCAGAGACATTTCAAATTGTGGCATACTTGTTGCACCCCACTCCCCCAAGTAGTGACTCTGGATGTGTCCAAGCAAGGCAAGGAGCAGTTATGCAGTGTAAATGTGCAGAGTATCCCCCCATCCAAGGTAGACAGAAGTGCTACTTTTATTCTGTCCTTGATTTTTCAGAATGTTCTGGTTTCTGTCATATTTTCATACTGTTGATTTATGCTTATTATTACTCAGAAAGTGCCTGTTGCTCTGTGTTTAAGTTACAATGCTTTAATGACCATCAGGTAAGCTTGACTGAGATTGTAAGATGCAAGTAAGCTTTAATAAGCAAGTAAGCTTTAATAAGCATAACGTTAAAGAATTGCCAACATTAAAAGCCTTTCTGTCGTTGCCATGCAGAGAATACTTACTTAACTAGATAATGTATAAGCCTTGGGTATTGAAATGCATATAGGACAGGATTACATTATTTTAAGAAGCTCATTACATTTGTTGGAGACTTGCAGTCATCTTTGCAGGCTTTACCTGTAAACCAAACAGAATGCCAATCTATCATGTGTGGACCATAACCTGTGCAGTAATCCTTTAAGCAACATATCTTGAGCTTGTTTCTTGTTTCCTTTACATTTTTTACTTTGATCATGTTTTCCCCATGAAACAAGTGGATAGTTGTCAGGCAGCAGGTCTTTTTTGAATAAGAAACATTTTTACAATAGGGTTATGACAGAGATTGCTACTTTCAGCATGTTACTTGGTACTTTTATGAAGCTGAATATAAATTATAATTAGAACTGCAGTGCAAGGAGAAGTGGTTTGAGTTGAGTGCTGCTTGTTTTTCTTATACTTGATTTTGACTGGCATTCCAGTAATGCATTTAAAGAGTAATTTATTTTTTCATGCCTCACAACTTTTTTGTTTTCATCTAGCTATTAAGTAAGCTGTCATGCAGGCAATGCATTCAACTATTTTTTTTCTTCTACACTTCATTTTGTCTTGATTGGACTCTCATAATGATGGTTTTGCACCCAGAGCAGCATATTTAATTAAAGTTACAGTGTTTGTGGTTTAGAGCATAGCTCCTCCCCTTTCTAGTTGGCCACCCCCTTCCCACTGACCTCACCCATTCACCTGTCTCCTGTAGCCCCCCCCTTGATTTGAAGTCACCAGCCGCCACTGACTCCAAAAGCCAGAAGCCTCATAAAACAAATGAACACAGTAATTAGGATTGGTCAAAAAGATCCATGCGATATAACAGAAGTAAACAGGACATATTACTGTGCAGCTAAATTAGTAACTGATAACGTTCTACCAGAAGAACACAGGGTAGTGAGGGAGAGGAAGGGGAGAAATCGAATACCATTATGGAAATATCGAATAGAGAAAATTATAAAACAATTAAGAGAAGAAGTGTCACTGTTAGAAGACTATAGAAGATGGAACAGATCAATAAAAATACCAAGAAAGACAGAAGTGATAAAAGTAATGCACAGTATTAGAACAGACCAGGATCTGTCATGTACTAGTGCAAATAACAAACTAAACATTTCAGCACAGGCAGAAAAACTTAGAAGATGCAAAAATAAACATAAAGGAAAAGTGCAAAATAAGCAATTTATTCTTCTTCTTCTTCTTTCGGCTTTTTCCCGGTTAGGGGTCGCCACAGCGGATCACCTTGTCCGCACATTGAATGGCAGTGGAGTTTTTTACGGTGTCGAGTTGCCAGCCCGGCGCCCAACCTTCCACAGAAGGCACACTCACACGCACACCTAGGGCCAATTTAGAGTGTCCAATCCACCTGCAGCATGTCTTTGGGATGTGGGAGGAAACCGGAGCACCCGGAGGAAACCCACGCGACCACAGGGAGGACATGCAGACTCCGCACAGAAGGCACCCCAGCTGAGGATCGAACCGGAGAACCTCTTGCTGTGAGGCGGCAATGCTAACCACTGCACCACCGTGGCCGCCCAAAATAAGCAATTTATTGACGACCCAAAAAGGCTTTATAGAGAACTGGGAAAAAAGGTAAAAGGAATTGAAAGACCTCCAAAAAAAGAAAAGATAGATACATTTTGGAGAAGTATCTATAAAGATCCTGTGGAACAAAACTTCTTCTCTTTCGGCTGTTCCCATTAGTGGTCTCCACAGTGGATCATCTGTTGCCATTTCTTCTTGTCCTCTGCATATTGCTCAGTCACACCAACCACCTGCATGTCCTCTCTCACCATGTCCATAAACCTTATCTTAGGCCTTCCTATTTTCCTCTTATCTGGCAGCTCCATCCTTAGCATCCTTTTCCCCAATATACAATCATCCCTCCTCAGCACATGTCCAAACCAACGTAATATCACCTCTCTAACTGTCCAACCTGAGCTGACCCTCTAATATACTGATTCCTAATTCTGTCCATCCTTGTCACACCCAGTGCAAATCTTAACATCTTTAAATCTGCCACTTCCAGCTCGGACTCCTGCCTTTTTGTCAATGCCACCCCATACAACATAGCTGGTCTCACTACCCTCTTGTAGACCTTCCCTTTCACTCTAACAGGTACCCGTCTGTCACAAATCACTCCTGACACTCTTCTCCTCCCATTCCACCCTGCCTGTACTGTCTTCTTCATCTCTCTTCCATGCTCACCATTACTCTAAACTGTTGATCCCAAGTACTTAAACTAATCCACCTTCGCCAACTCTACTCCCTGCATCCTCAGCATTCCTCTACCCTCCCTCTCATTCACACACACATATTCTGTCTTAGTCCTGCTGACATTCATTCCTCTCCTCTCTAGAGCATATCTCCACCTCTCCAGGGTCTCCTCAACCTGATCCCTACTCTCACTACAGATAGCAATGTCATCTGCAAATATCATAGTCCATGGGGCCTCCTGCCTGATCTCGTCTATCAACCTGTCCATCACTATTGCAAATAAGAAAGGGCTCAGAGCTGATCCTTGATGTAATCCCACCTCCACCTTAAACGGATCTGTCACTCCCACTGCAGACTTCACCACTGTCATACTACCCTCGTACATATCCTGTACCACTCTTACATACTTCTCTGACACTCCCGACTTCCTCATACAATACCACAACTCCTCTCTAGGTACCCTATCATATGCTTTCTCCATGTCCACAAAAACACAATGCAACTCCTTCTGACCTTCCCTATATTTTTCCATCAACAGTCTCAGAGCAAACATTGCACCTGTAGTGCTCTTTCCCAGCATGAAACCATACTGCTAATCGCTAATCATCACCTCCCTTCTTAACCTAGCAACCACTACTCTTTCCATAACTTCAAGCTGTGACTGATTAGTTTTATCCATCTGTAGTTACTACAACTCTGCACATCACCCTTATTCTTAAAAATAGGTACCAAACACTTGTTCTTCACTCATCAGGCATCCTCTGATTTTCCAAGATTTCATTAAACAATCTGGTTAAGAACTCCACTGCCATTTCTCCTATGCACCTCCATGCTTCCACTGGTATGTCATCTGTACCAACAGCCTTTCCATTCTTCATCCTCTTCTTAGCTGTCCGTACTTCCTCCTTGCTAATCCGTTTCACTTCCTTATTCCTGTGGAACATAACAAAGATGCTAAATGGACAGAAGAAGTAAAAGAAAGAATAAGAAGTTTAAAGGTATAGGATATGAAATGGGATGAAGTAACAGCTAGAGAGACTGAAACAAAATTAAAAAAATAACTTTAACTGGAAAACTCCAGGTCCAGATGCAGTAGCTAACTTCTGGTTAAAAGTATTAATGTCTTTTTACGAAGATGTAGTCATGAGTAAGAACTGTTTATTTGTACACCCACAACAGACCTTAACCTGGCTAACAACAGGAAAAACAATACCCCTATTTAAGCGTGAACCTGCAGGGTACCCCAGAAATTATAGACCAATAACCTGCCTTCCAACGACATATAAACTATACATGGGAATTGATGCTGACAGAGTTTATAGTCATTTAGAAGAACAAAAAAGCAATAAAAGAAAGTCATATGGAACAAAAGGTCATTTGTTGTTAAATAAAGTCAAAGTGGAGAACTGTAAATAGGGGAAGAATCTAAGTATGGCATGGATTGACTACAAAAATCATTTGATAGTATCCCTCATTCGTGGATAAAAGAGTGTTTAAAAATGTATAAGATACACCCCACACTGACCGATTACATTACAGTGACCATGAAACAGTGACAGACCACTTTGCAATGAAGTCATGATAAAGGGCAAATTGTTACCCAGGGATAAAAATTCAAAGGGGGATATTCAAGGTGACCCTCTGTCACCATTACTATTCTGCCTTGCTCTTAATCCCCAAACTGATTACTCAACAGCTTAGGCCATGGCTATAAACTGGCTCCTAGAAAACAGCAAAGTGTAAATGCTTCGCACCTTCGATTTGTCGATGATTTAAAACTGTATATCTCATCAGATGAGGAACTGAAAGCATAACTGCAAGTTGTCAAATCTTTTTCAGATGATATAAGAATGTCATTTGGTCTTGACAGATATGAAAAAGCAACCTGTAAAGCAAGAACACTGCAACACCAGGAAAACATCAGTTTGGGACAAGAATATAATATAAAAGAACTTGAGAAAGAATGATTATATAAATATATGGGAATTGAAGGATAAACAATAAAACATGAACAAATGCGAATAAGACTTAGTAAGGAATATTTCAGAATGCTTCTATTAATCCTGAAAACAGCACTGACACCTAGGAACAAAATCCAAGCTATAAACCAATTTGCTCCTCCTGTCCTAACTTACAGTTTTGGAGTGACTGACTGGCCCCAAAACATGTTGGATAGATTAGACAGGAAAACAAGAAAGATGCTTCATGCTCACCAAATGATTTATAAAAATCAGTGCATACCAATATTATATATTCCCAGTTATGAAGGAGGGATGGAACTCCTTGAAACTGATGATATGTATAGATCTGCAATCGTGGGACTCCACACATATCTGCTGACCTCACAAGACCCAAACATAGTGAAAGTTTTGAAACATAAGGAGAATAAATCTAAGATGAATTATCTGCTTAATCTAGCAGAAGCTTATCAGTGTCAAGCCGGAATGGAAATCAAACCAGAAGTAGATGGATCAGATGATGAGATGGCAAGAAATGTGGAAGAAGCATGAATATAGTTGCAAGTATAGAAAACTTCTATAAGAACTTCATGTTGATCAGGAACAAACACAGGAATGGTTAAGGAGAGGCAAATTCAAACCAAAAGATGAAAGGTTAATATTGGAGGCCCAAGATAGTGGGCTGCATACATGTTGGTTTATAAAGTCCATTGAACATGTGGGAGAAACAGACAAATGCAGGTTTTCTACAAATGAATTGGAAACAGTTGCACACCTCATTGCTGGTTGCAACATACTAATGGCAGAAGGACTGCATACCGAAAGGCATAATAATGTGGCAAGACTGTTGCACTGGGGATTGTGAAAATATTATGTTACTGAAGTGTCTGAAAAACACTGGAAACATAAGCCACAAAGCATCATAGAAAATTAAGAAGTCTACATCACATGGGATCATCCATTACCAACAGTTCAAAAGATAGATGCTAGAAAACCGGATATAGGGGTCCAAGAAAAGAAGACAAGAGTAGCATTGATCATTGAAATTGCCGCACCCAGTGACTACAGTGCTTGCGTACAGAGAGATACAAAGTCATAAAATATCAGGATCTGCAGGCAGGAACAAGAGCAATGTGGAAGAAAGATATCCAGACAGTTACAACAGTAGAAGGAGCAATGGGTCTTATAAAAAAAGAATTTGCAATCCTATTTAGATATGTTACCAATACATGTAACTCCATGTGAACTGCAGAAGGAGTCATTACTGGGCATATTGCAGGTGCTCTGAAGAGCACTATTGGCTGACATCAAAGATTGAAACAATACTAATTTAATGAACTTTAATCATACTTTGACTTAGGAATAGGGCCCAATCCCATCATGATATTAGAAACCCAAAAGACTTGGAGAAATTAAAAAAAGATTAAACCATTTTACTACTCAACATGCCTGCAGGAGGTCTGTAGAAGCACAGCACTCTAACAAGTTGTATAATTACTATTACAACACATTTTTATAATAATGAAAAGAAACAAAGCTATCCAGTCTTCCATTTATGTGCATCCAACTTTCTCCTGCCGCCTCCACCCCTCCATTCTCCCGCACACTTTGGCCTGCTGCATATGCCTTCTCACCTTTCTGCTGATTTTCCTTTGGATTCCATTCTGCAGCCTGATGCACTTTTCCTTGCACCTTTGTATAACAGCTCCGGTTGCTAAACTTCAGACTAAGCAAGCTTTACCCACACAACAGCCCTATCAATGAACATCTCAGTCACATATGCATCTTTGTGCATTTTACCACTGCAGAATTGCCATATCCCTTCAAACACCCTAATATCTTCTCTGCTGTTATACTCCTCACATTATGTGTTGTGGTGGAACACAGGATTTTCTGTTCTGCTACATTCCTGCAGAACAGTTCAGTACATTAAGAGCAAAGTATTTGTTTTATACCATGGAGTGCATATGTGATGTGTATGACTTGTAACTGTTACTGCATTTATTTTCATTGTTTCTGTTGCTTAATTGATTGACTGTTTTGAAGAACATTTTCAGGTACAACTAGGAATTTCCTTAAATGCAAGTATCTATTCTTAAATAGTTTGCTGGAGCTATTAGAAGATAAGGGCTCTGAAGTCTGCTCCCCAGTCATAAATGCATCCCTCATTCTATCACTTTGGACTTTTTAGAGTTAAAATTGTTGAACGTGTATAAATTACACACATCAATGGTCACAAAAAAATCTATCTGAATTATATGCAATTTCACCTAAAAGTTGTAAAAAAATGCAGAATCCTTACAAATCTGATGCACATTGGATAAATGTGTTTTCTTAACTAAATCCAAGTACTTAGCAATACAACAGGTTTTAGACCTTTTGGCATCCACAATTGTCAAATTCATATTCATTTTTAAGAATAGAATCTTCCATCCATAGGTCAAACAATAAGGCATCAATTTTACCATATGCGATGTTAATTTCATTAATAGAAGAAATCTCATAGTCATTAGTCAATAATATTTCATGCATGGCACTAATATAATCAGTTTGATTCATTATTACCAATCCATCACCTTTATCAGGATTCGTGATTCTTATTTTTGTATCTTTTGTAAGTTCATTTAACAACACATTCTCCTGTTTAGTTAAATTAGCTTGGTAATCATGACACTCATCATTACAATCATTCCTAAAATGCAGCTCGCAAACTCGTTCAAAATTAGCTAAAGATGGCTGTAAAGGCAGATTAAACAAACTCGAATGATGCAATGAAACGGTCAGTGGTAAAGCAATATTATTAAACCACATAGCTAAATTCAGTTTGCATAGAAACAACCTAAGGTCAATAATAAGGGTAGAAATATTTGCCCTTCTAGTAGGCACAAAGGTAAGTCCTTTAGAAAATAAATCTGCATGAGGTGTAGTAACTTGCACCATAGAATAATTATAAATACTGAAATCATCAGTGTTATTCAGAATAGTCTTAAACCCTATAGACTCAGCAACAAAAGCAAATTCACAGTTTGATTCAGTACCTTGTACAAATCCTTCATTTATTTCGGATACTGGAACTGTTTGTGAGATGTCCGTTGTTTCTGAAACTGTTTGGGCCTCGCTCCTTGTCGTGATTTTTAATTTGATTCTCATTGGTTGTAGTAGAGTATTTAAATAGTGGTGTTGTGTTTTACCATTGTTCTGATGAAGTTCCTACCAGAGGAATGAAAGTGCTAAACTTTGTGTTTTGACTCCATAAATTAGTGTTTTTAAGCAGCAAGTGGTTTCCTTGTTGTGGTTTGGTATTCCTAGTTTGTCTTTTGGATTCGTATTAGAAAATAGTAATATCAAAGAAAACGTGCCCACTATGATTTACAGCTTTATCCGTGTACCTTTTGAAACAATTGCTCAGAGGCTGAGAAACTGTGTTATTGAAAACTTTTCTCAGTGGGCATCACCACTGTCTGCAGGATCTTGGAACTTCAAGAATTCATTTGTAGATAGAGGCATATTTGGTCTTACACAAGTACTTGATGTCCCTTAAGACTAAACCATATTTCCTTCTGAAGCTGTCAAGACTGTCATAAAACCCTGGCTACCTGGTCAGTGCGTCACACCTTCCGTATTGCTTGGACCCTTAGTCTGGAGCAGCAGGGGGAGGGGGTGTTGAAAGTGGTAAGCATGAAAAAATGTAGTAATGAAAATAATAATAAAAAAATAATAAAATACACTCAGAAAGGGAATAGATGATTTTATAAATCATGTTAAGTGCTTTTTTAAACAGTCAGTAGACATCTTAAAAACAAGTTAAGCTCAGTTCAGATGGTAAATACAAACCAAATGAAACCATGTAATTTACAAACACCAGTCATGAAGACCATTCAATCAGATGTAATGTTGTGAATTAAGACATTATACTAAGTGTTTCTAAAAATAATTTAGATGCCATAAACAACATTTAAGAACCACCTTTAAATATAGTAACTGCTTACTTCAGGAGTTAGGAATTCATCTTCATGTACCTCAGGGCTCTGCCTTCTGAGCCTCATCTTCTGGCTTTTACCACCCTGAGTGTTGTACTGCATGGAGTCACTGCAGTCATGGTCATCCTGAGAATGGGTTCCCTTTCTTGCTCATAATGACTATATTGTTACATGTCACTTGATCTATAAGGAAAACCTCTTCAGTGGGTCTCATGTACTCTTCTGCTCTGCCTCTTTGTGTTATTATGCCACTCAGTGCAGTGGCTGTGATTGAGTTCCCTGTAATTTGCGACTGCTTATAATATATATATAGTAGTCAAGTATCCCTGGGAAGAGTGAAAGCATTAAATGTTCATTTTTTTTCTTGCTTTGCAGAATATGCACTTGTTCAGAGGTAGGAGTGAACCTGCTGTTTTGGTGTGGGTGGCATAATTGTTAAGCTCTTTCTCTCAATGGTACAAGGTACATAGCTTGATTCTGACCTCTGGTTATTGGCTAGGCTTCTAATAGCATGCATACTGATAGCATAGTATTTATCTATGAACCTACTGCATTACATGATCCCATGGCACCCGCACATAGTATGGGACATGTTCTCTTTTGAGTTTGGGAGCTTCTGAGAAGAGCCATATTGGAGGAAAGTTAAGCATAACGCCAGTTTGAGTCCATGAAAGAGAAAGGCCCCTCATCAGTCAATTGACAGGGCAAGGCCATATCTTTTGTGTATGAAAAATGTGCAACAGTATTACTATCTGCCTTTTCTTACATTTGTTTGATGTGATTAGAATAGTGAATAAAGCAGCATAGACTTGGCTTTAAAAGATACCAGCCTGACATTGATGTTATCCTGATGCCATTGGAAAGCAAGTAACGGTAGAATGGAATAAGGTAGCCAAAAAGATCAATTCTAATATAAGAATAGCTGATTATTGCCCCATTGCTGTAGTAGTTTATGTTGTAAACTGTGTTTTGCACTTTGTTCTTAACTGTGGTGGAATCTATCATGCTTGGTGACATTCAACAGAAAACTGCTGTTTTTTCTTGGTTGCTGTTTGGCTTGGTTGTTGTTTATGTTGTAAACTATTCATGTCTGTTTTGGACTCTTACAAACCTGGAACAGGGTTGGTGAGAACAATGCTATGTTTTTTATGCGTTGTATGCGCACTGTAGTCATGATGCTTCCTTTAGTGGTTATAGTAGAATTTTCTCATTGTGGAGAAAGTTCCCTCTTATTCTAAGTAGGTAAGGAAACAGTAGCCAAATGGACATCATATTTGTAGTTTGTTCACAAGTGCTGTTCTGCTGGCTTTAGATTCATGTAGGACAGTTGATTTAATGGGTTAGATGTCTGAAGGGATTGGTTCAGAAATGCCTGTGGTAGGTAGTTCCATAGTAAGGTCTTGACCTGTCATTGAAGCACCATGGCTTAGACTTGTTTTCTAAACCCACAGTTTTCATAGACACAGAATAAATACTGACTCTTGTTAGTGCAAGTTAAATATGCAATATTTTTATGTGATATACTTTAATGGGTAGCTGATAGAGACTTATGGTGCAGGCTCTTTTCTGTACTGCCTTGAAACACAGCTGTACTTTCTGTGCAACACTGTGCATACCATGAGTTAAAATGTCTTGTGCATCTTTTTTGTTTCTGAGTTAGAATGTTTTGATTAAATATTCAGCAGAACTACTGGTGTTGTTTTAGACTGCACCTATTGATTAAGAATGCTTTGTGAAGAGTGGGGAGTGGAGGCTGTTGCCATTTGGTTGCAGACACCGATATGCTTATAATAGGTGGTATTTTATGTGGAAAATGGGCAGATTTTTATGCAGAAAGAGATCACATCTGTAAGGGCCTGTTTCAGGAGTCTCTGTTAAAGATCTCTGGAAGCAAAGTGCATTTAACATTATCCCACTCAATTTTAATAAACACACTGAACTGCTTAATAAAATCAGATTTATTACCATTTTTATTTGGATTGTTAACCATGACATTAGATTCACCTTTTGAATACTGAGTTTCAATCTTAAACAAATGCAACAGATAAAATGTCACCCAAACTGAACAGCCTGGAACAATAAGAAATTCTTAACATTTAAAATGGGTGTCTTTATAATGATGTATTAGCAGTGTATGACCTTTATATCAAGATATCAAGCCCACTAACCTTATCCCATCTGACAGGTAGGCAATGATCTATTTAAGTTGCAGGCCATATTTAGGTCCAGAGACCTAAATATGGCCTACAACTTAAATAGAACTTGCTGGAGGGACAGATTTATCTCTCAGTGACAGACAAATCTTTGGAAGAGGCTACCAATTCATGTGAAACAGAACACCTCTATGACACTGTTCAAGAGGAACCTTGATGAGTGGATGGGGCACTTAAATTTTTACTGGGGATAGTGTGCACAACCCTCCTGGACATGGGCAGTCATCACTAAATGCAATCCTTGGTATTGACTAACATTTCCATGGTATTACATTAGGATGAAATGGCTAGGCTTAAAATGACTTCAGGAGAGATAGCCTAGCAATCTCCTATAATCCAATGATCCTATGATCCTATGTCTGTTCCATTGTCCTTAAACAACCACGTTAGGTCGCTTATCTAAGTGGTTGCTCTTTATTGTGTATAAATGCTGTCTATTTTGACTAAGAAATAATCACTGTGTTGATTTGCACAATTTATCTTCAATATTTGCTCTGAGTAATGGTCACTGTTGATGAGACACCCTGATAAGAAATACAAAATGGGGAAAATAGGGGTTGACTTCCATATCAGAGTGTAATATTCCCACATTTCTAAGCTGAGCAACCATGAAAGTTCCAGCCATCCAAAACTGAATTTGTACAATTACAATTTTAAACCAGTTAAATATTTCTGTTCTTAAAAACAAATTCTTGTAAAACATGTTTAACTGTTGTCTGGCCACCCATCAAAAATGCATGCTACAATCTGTGACTTTATATATTTGTACAGTAAATCCCTGAAGAAATATTAATTCAAACACTCTTATGGTTGAACATCTCCTCTAAGACACAATGTTTTCACTCCCCATCTAACAACCCTATATTGATAGTGCCACAAAGGAAGCACTACTACAATGTAAAATTCCAGATAGTTCACGAGTAAAATATATACTACTAAAGGAGTTTAAATCTTGCAACACTAGTAATATCATATATAACATCTAACCCAGTTAAAATAAATTAAACAGTTGTATTAAATTATTTGGATTTTAGCATGCAGGTAAAATTATTTGTATTATCCAGTCCTAGTAGTTTTGATGCATCTAGCAAAGCTTACCATTTAAACTCTCTGAAGTCTAAGTCCAGAAAACACTGCAAACTCCTTCAAGAGCTTCTTCACAGAAACCATCAAGACCCTGGCCACCCACCTCATGCCCCCCTCTTCCTACCTTGACAAGGAAAAACCTAACACCACCCCTCCTTTAGCTTCCAGCCTGTTCCTACCTCTCTCATCCATTGTCTTATCAAAAAACTAAAGCCCACCACTCTAGCTGCTGACCTCCTCCCAGCAGAATACTTGCAAAAGGCTGCTGACATCATAGACTACCCAATTTCAATACTAATAAATAGAACATCATCCAAAGCCTCTGTCTCATCAATTTAGAAAGTTTTTCATGTTATACCATTACATAAAGGTGGAAGCTCTACAGAACTATCTAATTACAGACCCATCGCTATTCTATCTCCACTAGCTAAAATAATGGAAACGTATCCAGAAACAACTTATGAACCACCTTGTAGAAGGCAAGCTACTGGCTGTATCTCAGCATGGCTTTAGACCTTTTCACAGCACCACCTCAGCTCTTTTCTCCTTCACCAATGTAATCAACCATAACCGTAATAGTAATCCACTCTCTTCTGCTCTCTTTCTTGATCTATCTAAGGCATTCGACATGGTCAGCCATCAGTTACTCCTACAGAACCTAACTACCTTCTCCCTTGACTCCCACTCTCTACTATGGTTTAATTCCTATCTATCTGGATGCCAACAGGCAGTCCTATGGCAAGAAAAGCTATCATCCTGTCTACCCATCTCCTTAAGAGTCCTCAGGGCTCAATACTGGGACCCCTTTTATTCTCCATGTTTTTTAATAACCTCTACACAGTTATTCCCAAGACTACATGTATTCAGTATGCAGATGACTCCACACTGATCTGTTCTGCCTCCTCACAATCTGATCTGCTTTCCTTAGCCCATAGCACTTTCAGTACTGTTGAATACTGGCTCACTAATCCCTGTCTGCTAGTAAATCCAAAAAACACTAAGCTGCTTCTCTTTGTACCCACTCTTAGGTCCAACCCTCCAACCATGACCATTACATCTAACAACGGGACCATTATCTACCCTGATGCCCAAATCAAACTCCTGGGAGTCACAATAGACAATAATCTTACATACGATGCTCATATTAATCAAACCATCATAACCATAAACAAAAAACTAGGATCACTTTATAAGCTTAGACCCTTCCTCACTCCTCCTGCCAGAACTTCCATTGCACAATGTCATCTTCTTTCCACCCTCCTTTATGCCAACCCCCTATTCTCAGGTCTGCGTAGCACTGAAATCAACAAATGATCCCATTGCTACAACCACGTAGCTAGATTTGCCACGGGCTCATCCTATAGGACACACTACTGCCATAATCTAAATCTCCTAGGGTGGCTTGAACTTCCTACCCTTCTTCAGTTTACTCAGCTCACATTAGCCCATAAGGTCCTACACCACCCAGATAATATTCCATCCCTCAAAAACATTGTTTCCCCATATAGTAATCACAGCAAACTCCACTCATCCAATAGACTGCTTATCCAAACAATCAAATCCAATAATTCAGCTGGTGAAGCCTTATTCACCAACTTGACTAGCAAAATCTGGAATCAACTACCACCTGACCTCACTCTTAATTGTTCACTAACTCTATTCAAAGAAAATCTCAGAAAGCATTTTAAATCACACTGGCTCTGTCCTTGTGTTAAACATGATTAGCATCTTCTCATTGTCCCTAAGACTTCAACTCAACCGTGTTCCAAAGACTCTAACTCAATTGGATAGTGTAGGCTAAATGACTTAAAGAAGGAATGTATTATTCTTATGACGTACCATGTATAGTGTAAATATGTGAAACTACAGTTACTTATTCTCATTATGTAATCCTCTCACTGTTTGTCATAATGTACTGTATATATATATCAAAATTTGTGTGTGGAGCTTTTCTCCCCGGGCCTCCGCTGAAAATGGACATGTATCCAGTTGGACTATCCTGGTCAAGAAATGTAAAATAAAATAAATAAAATAAAATAAATAATTCTGTTTCCACATTGTCTGTCATGATGCACTTGTTACACACTGTCAAAAACATGCAGAATAATAGCCTCTTATCTGTAACACGTTGTTATGTTTAAAGAGCATTTTTTTCAGTATACTGCTATTATGGCCTGCAGAGTGGCAACTGGAGCACTGAACAGCATAAACATTAGCAGGCTTTCAAGTATTCAAAAAAAGATGTCTCTCAGTAACAGCACAGATAGAGATGGACCATATAAAAATAAACCTATAACAATTTCGATCCATATACTTACAAGTGCCAAGCCAGCTTCCCTGTATGCATTGATTTATTTTCATTATTAAAGACGTTCTTTAAATTTCTGGACGTTTTATTTGTAAAAATAGGCATTTCCCAAAACTTGAAACATGTCAGGAAATGCTGAATGTAAATTCCAATTTTCAATGATAATATTTTGGGTACCTAATGAATCTACTGTAAAAGTAAGCAAAAAAAACTCCTCCGAGCCGAAATCGACTCATGGCAACTCTATGGAAAGACCCCATAGGATTTTCATGGCGTATTAATGAGGTAGATTGTCAGGTCTTTACTCTATGCAGATACTGCTGCTACCCAGTTGTTCTACCGTAAGGTTTTGAACCTAAGTCTAACAGTTCGTAATCTTGTGACTTAATGTGTGTGCTATTAAACCAGGTAAAAGTAAGGAACATGGACCTGTTTCTGTCACTACAGTTTCATTAAGCTCTTACAATAAGACGTTTGAATTTGCACTCCACCTAGTGATTGCTGATTTTTTTATTGTCTTTTTGAGCTTCAAATTCTTAATTTGACTTCTAATTCTTGAAGATAGTTTCTTATTTAAATATATAAATTGTTTTAAAGCTTCATTTCACAGTTGAAACTCCTATCTTTGACAGCATGGTTACTTATTTTCTTTGCCTCACCTCTTATTATATAAGACTTATTTAGAATAGCTAGAGCAGGAAGTTTATAAAATCTGCATTTAAGTAAAAGTGAAAGCTGCATACATAAAGTGTTAGCCTTTTATCATAATGTAATAGAACTGAGACATTTTATTTCAGCTAAAGTGTTCATAAAACCAAAAAAGTAAAACCAACAGGCTACAGGCACTCAAAGCCAGACCTTTTTGTGCTTGTATCCTGTTGCTTTTTTGTTTTTATTTCCTACTAGTTGTCTTAGAAAATGTTCGTAAAAAGCCCGATTTGTAAGGTATTGCATTCCCCACTGTGAGTGCTATGAACCATGAGTGCATCACACTGAGTTCAAGAAACAAAAGGATGGCTTCATTCTACAGTATAGGCATTGTTATCCTGAGGATTTTTTTTTCATTTCTTCTCAAAATATCGCTTAAGTATAGTTTAAAAGAAAAAAACTCTTCGGTATTGGTGTTTAATTTTCTACTTTCCTGTCTCAAAGTCCCAGTTTGTCCTGTCAAAGTGTTACTTTATTTATAAATGAAATTTTTCTTGGCATTTGTGAGATGGGGCAAAATCACACTCTCGTTGTGTAGCTTTCAGTCGGTCACTTCCTACTACAGGAAGGAGCTTTAAAATACAAATGCAGATGCTGCAAAATTGTTTCCCACTTGGTAACCTGTTGGAAAAAATTTATAGTGTGTTCTACTGGAACAGTACATAATTAACTTGATGAGTATGGGCATTTATAACTGGTGAGGTGTTTATGTGCTGTCCTTGTAACAGAAGTTGCTTGAAGCAGACTTACAAAGTCTACCTACTGAGTGTCCACTAACAGTGATAAATGACCAAGTAGAACTGCTTGACAGTAAAAGGATGTGGGCAAATGCTGAAGATTACAACTGAATACATGACCAAAGTAAACAGCTCATGTGCTTTGTCTAGAATAACATTTAAATTGTACCACAAACGTCTTGCAACTTAGTTAATTTGATTAAGTCTCTAAAAGAAATACTATTGTGCTGTTTGCAGAAACAGTCTAAGAAGACATTGATTCACTGGTTGAGTTATATTATAGAGACAATGTGTACTGTGGAAGCAAGACTCATTTATAGAAAAAAGGTAAGGATGACAGCTACAAACAAACTGCCAAATAATAGTAAAACAAGTGAACCTGAAGTTTTTTTTCTAGTTTTTGATGGTGTTTCAATTTAAGAGTAGCACCTTTTGTATGGGGGGTTTCAAGATACACATTTTTCCATAAACAGTTGCCTTTAACCTTTCATGAAACTTTGATACAATGGTGCCTAAGTTGACTGAAGAGGGTTCATGCTCTGAAATAAAAAAACTAGACCAGGCAGAATACAGGGTCTTAGATTTGGAGGATTGCTTTATACAGCTTGTTGTTGTTGTGTCTTTCGGCTTTTCCCAGTTAGGGGTCGCCACAGCGGAGCTCCGGTCCGCTAATGATTGATAGTTGATTTTTACATGCCGAGTTACCAGCCCTAAAGCACAACCTTCAACGAAGGTACGCCCATTCACACATGTTTCCACGCAGAAGACACTCTAGCTGAGAATCGAACCGGACAGTGTCTTACAGCAGAGTCCTTAAATGGATAGCTTATAAAATCTGTTAAATGCATTAGGACAGTGTGTTACATCTTAAGATCCAGAACTGAAGGTATATTTTTTAAAGCAGAGTCTTTCCGAGCTTTTCTCCTGCTGTACTTTTAAGATGACTCAAAAAATTGTTCTACATATTTTGGACAATGTAAGACCAAGAGAGTAATTTGTGATAAAATTTGCCTTACTTCAAAGCTACGATGCTTTTCAGGTGCTGTGACTAGTAACATTAAAATGTTAAACCTGCAGGATATGATTGTGAGGATAACTGTAATAAATTGTGAAATGTTTCCTTTTTTCAAAAAAAAAGGAGAATTCATGAAAAGAGAATTAGCTATATTAGAGCAGTATCAAATTAAGAAGTGTGATTAATCTTTACATTATAAACAAAACTGCATTATGCCTTTCAATATATCTATATTTGCCAGAATAAAAATGCACTATAGGTTGAGTAAATCTAAACTTTGTTCCATAAGTGTGTTCAGTGCTGCACAGCATACTGATTGAAGAACCTGTTCAATATGCTGTGATGATGATGATGACAGTGACACCTTATTTGGATAGTAGCTTATTGGGAGTCTATCCAAAATATGCAACTAAATTCAAAGTAAAGCCAAGAAAATTATGTTGGGGAAATCATTAACAGAGGAACTGACTGATAATTCGTTGAGTTACAGAGGCTACAGTATTCACTGACGGATACACTTGTAGACAGAACTCAATCTGAACTGCTTTAAGGACTCTCTGTTTTGAAATAGTCAGAAAGTGTAAGGGCATAGTGCACCTTTTAACCAAAATCATGTAGTTTCCAGTTTAAATGTTAAACATTGTGACTCTAAATGTGTTATGTTTTAGCTCCTTGCACAAGTTCTGAACTGCTTTTATATTTATTTGGAAAGAAAACACATTAACTTATTTCAAGTACATTTTTTATTGTTCACATTCAAAGGACTTGTGGTTGATTTATTTATTACATTAAGGGTTTAATTTTTTCTCAGTGCAACTCCAACTATATAGCATTCACCTATTGAAGGGTCATTGTTTATGGCTAATTGCTGCCATTTAAATATTTATTGGTTGCCTTTATTTCATGGTAATTAATAAAATGTGTTCATGTATTTAGTTTTGACTAAGTGGTGGCAGCTTATCATAAGCTTAGGAGAGGTAGTCATTGCTGCTGAAAGATTAGCATTCACTCTCTGCATTCTGGAACATACACTGCATACAATCCTTGTTTTGTTGGCATTTCTAATTGCTGTTGGCAAGATTGCACTGGATGGCATTGGGCTCAGTCTTAGGTGGGTGAAATCCTAAGAAGCCAATAATTGTAAACAATCTGCAGCTCTACAGTGGAGAACTCAGTTTGATGTGGGAGGTCTTAGCTTATTATCCAAGGCAGCAATGCGCACTTCTTCTGCACAGCCTTAAGGCCACTTGTTCTTTGCATATTAACTTTTACCAATGGTGGGCTTCAAGCTTTTATATTGCTGGTGCCATTAGAAATCAAATATTTGCAACAGCATTGCAGGAGATAAGGAGCATAGCTGAAGCTCATCATTGTGGTCATGATATTAAGAGCAGCAAAGTACAAGTTAAACTATTTATGGAAAGAACTTTATTTTATGCAGAAAATCTTGGCATATGTTAACACTAACAGGTTTTTGAAAAGATACCCTTCTATATTACTATTTCTAGTTGGTGGCTTAAATTATTCTGTGAGCAATGCATCAGAAATAAAGTAATCTCTTCTTTAGACTGTTTTCCAAAATTATTACATGATGTATCTCTGCAGTGTTATGAAAAACAGAAAGAGAGAGATAGTAGTATGCTATTATTTCTAAAACTGTACTAATGATGATGGAAATACAAGCATAGCATTTGCTGGTGGTTATAGACTTTGATTTAGACACTAAAAATTATGGATCAGTCTGTATTTTTTACAAGGCATATGGGATAAATGTTATGTATAGTTTACTGTTATGTTAGCTAGGTGTTGGATGGTAAAGGGTTAATGTGGTGTGGGGAGTTAGGGGGAGTGAGGTAGGGTTAGGGTGGAGCTTAGCTGTTATATTACTGTAGTAGTGCCACATTTTGGCATGAGTTTGTGAAGCCAACTTATGTCCAGGATGACCCGAAGTTACTCCAGTGGACAGGTAGGCCTTGGCTAGCATTTGTTGGATTTAGGTTGGTAAGGGTAGCATTTGTTTTATGGTCTTGTCTTGGAATAAGCAGTAGGTTGGTCATTTTTTGTTTTTGTTTTTATTAGTCATCATAGCATAGTGGTTTGTACAAGGGGGTTGTGAGGAGAGTAGGGAGGGGGGTTGGTTTTGGGATTTTGTAGTTAGGACTGGCTTGCTATCCTTTTCTGACCAGGAGTCATCTCTCTCCGGTGTGGTAGGGGTTGCGTGGGTTAACAGATGGGTTGGCAATGATGGTGCCTGCCCTTCTGGGCTTGCTCAATGTGTTTGTT
This sequence comes from Protopterus annectens, assembly GCF_019279795.1. Classification (NCBI taxonomy): domain Eukaryota; kingdom Metazoa; phylum Chordata; order Ceratodontiformes; family Protopteridae; genus Protopterus; species Protopterus annectens. Next base: position 347,403,207 of record NC_056733.1, on the reverse strand, counting down.
TGCTCATTGGTGGGCCTGTAAATGGGTTGGTGGGCCATTAGATCAGTTCCAAGAGATTGGCTTTGGTGGGACGGTGACTGATAGTGTGGCTTTGAACTGAGCGGTTGGTGGTGGTTGCTGGGTGTTGTTGTGGTTACCGGAGAATGGCTATTAGTGTGGCATTTCATTCCGCCACCTCTGCTCAGGGTGCTACAGTGTGTGTGGTGTAGTCACAGGGAATTAAGCTTTGTTGAGGAGGGGTAGGAGCAGTTTACAGATGGCTTCAGACCTGAGGACCATATGATGCAGTGTTTGTGCTTGCTGTGTCTTCTTTTACTGAGTTGGTGTGACCCACTGCTACTAATTATGAGTGGTTGTTTGATAGTGACCAGTGATAGATCCTTTGGGTGCATTCTAGTTAAAGTAGATGGAGAGCTGCTAGTTTGTGACTTTTGAAGTGTACATACCACGATGGTTTTTAAAATGTAGGCTAACTGGGTCTATATCACTTCGATGAAATGGCAGAAGTTCGAACATCATATGTTCGAACTTCTAACCTTGAAGTGCAAAACCATCGAAAGCTTAGAACAGCGATTTTTTTTTTCCCAGGGAAAAAAATTGCTGTTCCACGAAACACACACACAACAGAAGCACACCAAAAAAACAGCAATCCACACACATGCACTTATAATCCTAAATCTAACCCTACACTAAACTGTACATACACTACTATCTATCTACTTACCTTAACCCAAACCCTAACCCTAAGGTCTGTCACTATCGCACACTCACCTGACCCTGCGCCCTAACCCTAACTCACCTATCCCACCCTAACCCTAAAGTCTGTCACTATCGCACACCCACCTCACCCGCACCCTAACCCTAACTCACCTAACCCATGCCCTAACCCTAACGTCCGCACAATTGCACACTTACCTGAACCCAACCCATAGCTTTCCACCACAGTGTTGAAAATCGTGAAGCAAATTCTTTCCCTGGAAAGTTCCTTGGCTTCGCAATAATCAGTTTTCGAACTTCACAGTTCAAACATATGGTGTTTGAACTGCTGAAGTTTCGACGAACTGATAAGAACCTGGTTAACACACTTTGGATTTGTTTAGGTGCATGTCTCTCGGTGGTGGCATTTGTGGAGTGGGAGTGTGGTGATCTCCTGCTTTCGTGGGCTTTAGTTGTTGATTCTTGCTGTTGGCAGTTAACAGTTAGGGGAGGGGAGAGGTAATGTAGTGACTTAGTTGGGCTCAGGCAGGGATATCAGTTGCCAATTGGGAGGGCTTGCGGCAGTGATAGGGGGTTTTTGTATATATCTCTCTCTCTCTCTCTCTCTCTCTTTCTGTATATGTATATATATATATATATATATATCTATAAAATAAATAAGTAATGTTAAGATATTCACCTGCAGGCTCTTGCTTATTTCGAAATGTACATTAAGCTGAGCTGTCACCAAAGTTGTTAGCATTTACAAGTTTGCCTTTAATGCAGGAATGTTATTGAGCAAAGCCTCTTTTTGCATCAAATGATGCATTCACAGTCATTAGTTTCATCACCTGCTGATCGGTTACCATAACTTAAGAGATTCAATTGCTTGACCATCAAATCGAGCACAGCAGACAAATTACGTTGTGCAGATGAGGGACAGTATGTCAGAGGCACAATGTATGTTGTCAGTTAGGGGCTTGTTTATATCAACAAAAAAAAAATATAATAATAATAATGAAGCAAGGAAAGAGGAAAATCAGTAGAACTGGTGTGGAATGGATCCACCCTCTCAGCTGAGGTCAGAAAGGTAGATTGGTAATCCTGGTTGTGCTTCAAAGGAGAAGGGGAAGTTTAATGTGTTCTGATGTATTGCTTCTGATTTGTAGCGATTATGGTTACTGATGCAATATTGTGCAATTACTGCTGTTTATGTGTTTTTATTTTTTTCCTCCAGATGGCCAGAATGTAGAGTCTTCAGTAATGGTGGGAGCCAATAGGGGTGTAGGCAGAAGAACTGTTCCAAGAGGTGCCCAATGCAGACTTCATGATGGTGGAACCAGAAGAGGAACCTAGCCAAAATAGGTGGTGCTCAGCACCAAGGACTAGGTTGGGGCCTTGTACCAAAAGATAGCAGGTACTGACTGAGTTGGCCACGGGGGTTTTCAATTAAACCCATGGTGGTGGAGGATGGGGTGGGTTGCAGGAATTTGTGATCGGTATGGGGTAAGGAGGACATATTATTAATTTGGTGGAGAAAGCGTGTCAGGCGGGTAGGTTGTTGGGGCCTTTCGGCAGCTCTGCCTTTTGGACTTTTAAGGTTTCTCCATTGGGTTTGGTACTGAAAAAGTTGGCTGGTGAGTTCAGGTTGATTCACGACTAGGTCTAAAACAGATCTGTTAGGAAAAGGTGCATCGGTAGTGCTCAGGAAAGATAGGAATGTTGAACTTTGTCCAGTATGTTGGGCTAAGTTATTGTTGTGGATTCACGGTGGGGATCCGTATGATTTGTTTTTTTGTCAGATGGCACAATGGTAACAAGTAGTCATTTTGTACAAGTCAAGTGTTTTGGTGCATGGGTTTCCCAGCTGAGAGGTTTGCAAGTCATTCCTTTTGTATTGGTAGGGCTTCAGATTTGTCTAGGAAAGGCAGATCCATTGAGGTTAGGGTCTAGGACTAATGCTCGATGACACGTTTCCACGAATCGGAAATGGCTGAGCACAGTTTCGCAAATGTGCTTTTTCACCGAAAAAAGCACTTTTGTGAAACTGTTCTAAAAAAAAATGAGGAAATGTCTGTTGCTGAGATCGTGGCACAGTAGGGATAAGGGAATATTCCTTTTTCCCCACTGTAGTGCGATGTCGGAGTGAGTATATAAAAGTAGGGGTGTGTGGGGGGCACATCCCCCCCCCATGTAGGGGGTGCAGGGTGGCTTGCCCCCCTGCATAAACATGATTACTGTTTTTTTTTTAATGCCGTTAGGTGTTTTTTTTTTTACTTGAGTTTTGCGAAAGTGCTTTTACTGTGAAAAAGCAATTTCACGAAACTGTGCTTGGCCGTTTCCGAATCGTGGAAATGTGTCATTGAATATTAGTCCTAGATCCTGAGGTTATTAGAAGAGTAGAAAAGTGGTCTTCTAATGACTTTTTATCTTATATTAGATAAGGAATTTCATTACATCATTTTTTTTTCTCTCTTTCTTTTAGGAAATTAGATTGTCATCTTGGCCCATTCCTATATCTGATAAACGAAATGAAATGGATAGTGTGCCTAAACACAACTACTAAACCACAGAAAAGCACACTTGGGGGACAACCAGTGAATCCAAACACAGTTTATTAAATAAATAGAAAGCTTGACGTTGTCAGTGCATTTTTGTCTTGCACAGAAACTTCATCAAATAAAAACATACCCACATCACCAGACCTTGTATATATACTTTGAAACACTCAATGAATCAATTTATCAATTTAAAATAGACCGATCTTGAATGAACACGCAAATACAAAATGTATAATATAAATATTCTTAAAAAAAGTTGTAAAAACACTTGTAAAAAACATTTAAAAATACCAAAACATTTTATACATCTGCAGATTAATTAACATACAGTTGCAAATATAAAAATGTAATAAAACAGATAAAAGATATTTTATATATAGGTGGTCAAAACTTTTATAGTGCTCATTTACAGCTCATTAAATCGTGAAGTTTACTACCATCTACTGGGCATATATTGTAACTCTTATAATTTAGCTGCTCTTAACTTCAAAATTGGTAACAGGGAGACCATATTGTTCAACCCAGGGAACCTGCTGGCTTCAAAAATAATCTGCCAATAGACTTCCCTGTATTCCAGCCTGGTCTCCCAAGGTCCACCTCTAATGTCCATGTCCACTACTTCAACCAGAAAAAAGTTGAATTCAGCCCCCTCACATACCAAAGTGTGTTTATATAAGGCATTGGTAGAATTCTTTTTCCTTATATCATAATTGTGTTCATATATCCTAGACTTAAACTTCCTCTCCATCTTCCCTAAATAAAAAGCTTGGCATCCATTGCATAAAGCCATATAGACCACCCCACTTTTCCTACAATTAGTGTACTTCAAGCTTTTAACATATTTATCCCTAGCATTTAAGTATATCATGTCCCCTTCCTTAATAAAAGAACATTGTGGACAGCAAACACACTTATAGGTCCCCTTTTTCTTTGATGTTCCTTCATCTACAATCTTTTTGTTCTCTAAAACATTTTTAATATTCATACCTTTCGAGTATGTCCACTTCAACGGCTTTTCAAAGATAACGTTAAGGTCAGAGATGGTGGAACATTTTTTCCATTCCCTCGGCATTAGATGCCTAACTACCCATGAATCACCATCATATATAATAACTAAGCCACCTTCATGTGCATTGTCATTCCCCACTTTATTACTGTTTTATTGGTCATTATTTTTGTCACCCTTACCTAAAACAGGTGCTACTCTAGTGTTTCTACCTTCTAAAACCTCATAGGTTCATAGGTAGGTACTAGGCTATCGGCCCAACGGCCTAAGTAAGCCCAGCCAACAAGGTTCCCAGGCTTACTCCACCCAAGAAAGTTAAATTCCTGTGCCCCTGTTGAACAGAGCCACAGAAGTGATCCCCGGGGTATATTTCCTATTTCCTATCCATTCATCAAGATTTTTCTTAAAAGAGTGCTAATGATGAACTTTGCTTGACATAGATGCGTAGTTTGTTCCAGAGTTTAGGAAGTTTCTGGGACAGGAATCTATCCCTCCAGCATTTCCTGTTTGTTGTGGTGACAAGGTTTAGGTCCCTAGAGCATGTAGCTCGGAGGGATTGGGATTTCTTTAGGTATAGCATATCCAACAGCTCTGGGTTTAACATAGCTTTATATGTCAGGCAGTGATCTCCTCAGCATATGCAATATGCTACAGAGTAAAGCTGGAGTTTTTTGGGGCAGTCGGTGTAGGGCATCTGTTTGTGGCCAGTAATCCTCTTTGTGAGGTACTTCTGTGGCCTTTCCAGCTGCTGCAGATGTCTTGTGAGATACATTCCAAAAGGGCGATTGTACTCTATAATGGGTCAAATGAGTGCCGAGTAGAGGGGGACAATGACTTCTTTTTCCAGGATGAGAACCCTTTTGGGATAAGGTGTGCCACATAGAAGGATTTCCTGACTACTGTGGCGATGTGATTATCAAAGGAGAGACTACTGTCCACCTGGGTCGCAAGGTCACTTATCACACATTCCGCATTAAGTAGACTGCAGTTTATGTGGTAGTTCATGGGTACAGAGTTTTTATCAAAGGGGGTGACTGCATTTTTTGGTATTGAGTCTGAGGCCATGCCTCTGACACCAGGCATCTGTCTCAGTGAGGCCCTTCTTTAGGATGTCCATATCATTTGGGGACTCGACTATGGCTCCAAGTTTGCAGTCATCTGTGAACTTCATTAGCCAGAGACCTTCTGTGTTAGCCTGTACTTCAGAAATGTAGATATCAAACAGGAGAGGTCCCAAGACTGAACCCTGTGGTACTCTACTTGACGCTGGTCTGAAGTCAAATTTGGAGTCTGCAACTTTTACAGTGTGGGTTCTGTCAGTGAGCCAGTTGGCAACCCATCTTGTGACGTAGGGATTTATACCTAGTTTAATGAGTTTAGCTATAATTCCAGAATGGGGGATGGTGTTGAAAGCCTTGGAGAGATCAAGATAGGCTGTGTGAACCACCTTACCCTTGTCTATGGCTTTGGTGACTTTCTCAAAGAGGTTGATCAGGTTCAGAAGGCATGATCTGCCTATCACAAACCCGAACTGGGTGGAGTCCAGAGTTTGGAGGTTACCAATGTCTTTGTTTATGAGTTCCATGATGATATACTCCATGGCCTTGCAGAACAGGCTCATCAGGCTAATAGGGCGATAGTTCTCAGGATCAGTGGTGGCTCCCTCTTTGTGGAGTGGGATAACTGTTGCTGTGCGCCATTCGGTAGGCACAAAGCCTGACATGAGACTATGATTGAACATGGTGCTTAGGTGGGGAGCCAGTTCATTCTGAAGTTTGTGTAAAACGCAGCCTGGGATGTTGTCCGGTCCCATGGATGCTGTGTTTTTGGTTTTAGAGAGTGCAGCTTTTACCTGCATAGATGTGATTACAGGGACTCTGCATTCTTCATGTATAAATATGGGCCATTTAGGGTTGAGAGGGAGGTAAAGTTAGCACAGAATTTATCTGCCAGGATGTTGGCAATATCAGTTGGTTCTGTAATTTTTGTGCTGTTGTGCTGTAACTCAGAGCTGATCTGGGTGTTCCATTAAGATTCTTGACATAGCTATAGAATGCTTTGTGGCTGCCCTTAGAATCAGTGGTGATTTTGTTTTGTAGCTTGCTTTGGAGGATCTTATAAGGGATCTCAGCTTCCTACTGAGGCTGACCATGGAGCTCCTCCACTCATGGGATTTTACTCTCTTTTGCAACAGTTTCTTCCTTCTGTTGCAGAGTTTGTTTATGGCAGGGGACCACTAGATTGGCTTCCTTTTTTTGGAGGATAGCATATTGGTTCTGTTTGAGATAGCACAATCCATGCACTTGTGTAGGATTCAGCAGTCATAACTGCATTGTCCATCTGCATGGGTGTCATGAAGTTCACTACTTCTGTCTTAAGAAGCATGAAGTTGGCTTTGGAAAAATTTTATAACATGGTTTCCTTAATGGTAGGTGGGGGCAGGATGCGGGTATCTAGGGTGATTAGCTTATGGTCTGATCTGACCAACGAGGAGTTTACTTCAGGTATGTAACACCGGTCACTCATGTTGGTAATGACTAGGTCTAGGATATGGTTACCCCTGGTGGGGGTGTAGATATATTGATCCAGGGCATTGGAATTTATGAATTCCAGAAAGCGTTGAGCAAAGGTGTTGGTACGTGAGTAGTTTTCCCAGTTAATGGTGGGGTAGTTGAAATCGCCCATTATTAGGGTGTTTGGTTGAACCCTAATATTTTCCAGTATATCAAGAAAGGAGGAGTGGGAATCCTGGGGCATGGTGGGGGATATGTATGAAGCTACAATTTAGATTGCAGTTTTGCCCAGAGTTAGTTGCACTTGGATAACCTCGGATGCATTATGCTGTGCAACTAGCCTGGAGGTGTGGATATCCTTAATGAATATGGACACACCTCTGCCTTTGGTGTTATGGTCCAGGTTAGATGGCCGAAAAGTGTGGTATGAATTATAGCCTGGTAATGAAGGGGTGCCCTCTAGAGCCTTGAACCAAGTCTCAGTCACTGCACATATATTGATGTTCTCCATTTTAAGGAGTGCCTTGAGTGAGTGCATTTTGAGATTTAGATTTCTAGCACTGAGTAGCATTACCCTTAGTTTTTGCTTGCCTTTTCCTGTTATGGTGGTGAATTTGTCATTTGAACCTTGTCTAAAAAAGGCACTATAGGTGCAGCAAGATCCTTAGCCAGTATCCAGAATCCCAGAGGCGACAGGTGCAGGCCATCTCTGGCAAAGCATTGTGGTCTGTCGACCATGTTGTCCCAGGCAGACAGATACTGGATCCCCTTAGAATGACACCAGAAGCTTAACCAATTGTTGAAGTCAATCATTTTGCCCTTGTACTGCGGTATTATTCTGGGTGATGGCAGGATGCTACTCAGAGCTAGGGTCATACCTACCTGGGCTACAAGATCGGAGAGCTCTTCCATGTCTCTTTTCATGTTGTTCAGGGAGGTAGATCTCAGGTCATTCACACCAACATGGACAATGACAGAGTCATATTTGTACTTGTTGTGGAGTGACCTGAGTGCATGGGTTATGTGGCGGATCCTGGCACCCGACAGGCAGCTGACAGTAACCTTCTCCTTGTTTAGCCTGGTGAGTGGGACATCAGTGTGCTTGACTATAGAGTCACCTATGACTAGTGTGTTGAGTATGTTGTTTTGCCTTATGGGCTGTAGTTAATTGGCACACTGAGTCTGTTGGCTATATGTCATTTGCGTTGTGTTGGGGGTGGAAGTTACGTTTCTGCTTTGGAGGTCTCTGTTGTTGAGCAGATTATTATTGAGAGCCTCTGCAAATGTTTTTCTGTTTCTATTTGTGGATTTTGGTGGTGTAGGTTTAGTGGGACTATGTGATGAGTGTGGAGCGGTGCAAGTGTTTACCTTCTCCTCTTGAATGTCAAGTTCTGGCTTGGTTGGAAAGAGCTTTACCTCTAGTTTGGCTAGATAAGTGCATCTCCCACAGGTTGTGGTGTTGGGTGGTAGGAGGAGAGGGTTGTTAGTGTACATGAGGCAAATGCTACATTGCCCCGAGATGCCCGATAAACAGTAGAGAACACTGGGAGCTGACCCTTGGACATGCCTGAATAAAAAACTACTTTCCTCTAGACAAGTGAGGAAAGTGAGTATAAGAGCTGTTTTTCTCTAAGCAAGTGAGGAAAGTCAGTACAAAAACTGTTTGCCTCTAGGCAAAGAGGAAGGTTGAGCGCTGTAGTAATTTGTTGCTTATTTAGTGATAACAACAAGTTCTGAGCAAGTGCTGAGCACGAATAAGCAAATTCAAGTGCTAAAACTAAGAATCTGTACCTGGATCTTGTGGTAGATGGGCTACCTAGTGCTTACCACTCCCAATGATAAGCTAGAATTCTTCCCTCCAACACAGAAAGGTTTGGGGGGCTCAGAAGCTTACAAACAGTCCTGGATTCAGCAAATCAGTATCCGGGCTAGACTAGTTAGTTACAGGAAAGGTGTGAAACAAGCGCAAATGCTGGCTTTTAAACCAGAAGGTTGAAAGTGATGGAAAAACTGCCCAAACAGCCAATAAACTACAATTTCTGTTCCAGAAACTACTCTTGTGGTAGATAGGCTACCTAGTGATTACCACTCCCACTGATAAGTTAGAAGGCTTCCCTCCAACACAGAAAGGCTTGGGGGGCTTCACTGCTTACAAACAGTCATCATATACTTGTTTTAATAAAATTTCAGGGTAGCCTCTTGCCTTAAACATATCAAATAATTTAGGACACTATCTGACGTAACCTTCATTATTGAAAATCATTCTGCTCATACGAACAAATTGTCCTATCTACAAACTCCTTTTCTGAAAGTGCAGGTGCGCACTATTGTAGTGAAGGCAAGAATTCGAAAAAGTGTTTTTTTCTAAATACCCTGGACCTAAATCCACCAATTTATATGATGAAAGGCTTATTTTTATTAATGTAGACATTATAGATTTATTTTCCTCTATACCTCAAGAAGAGGATTTGTTTTGGTTTGAGGAAGCCTTGAGTGGTTTTGATACATTAAGTTTTACATGCCTGTGTGGTTTTAATGGATTTAGTTCTTAAAAATAATTTTATTTTTTTCGAAGATGAATTTTTTCAACAGTGTAGGGGTGTTGCTATGGGAGCCAACTGTGCTCCCACATATGCTAATATTATTTTGTTCTATATATAATATATATTTATACTCAACTCAGATTACAGGGGATGTTGGAACCTTTACAGACGTTTTTTGGATGACATCTGTATTTTCTTGACAGACATCGAGGAGAGGTTTTATGAATTTATTGACTATCTGTCCAGTACTACCACTTTTTTAAAATTCACATATGAGGTAACACATAGTGAAGTAAACTACTTGGATGTTAATATTACAAAGGAGAATGGTGGATTTAGGTTGAGGGTATTTAGAAAAAAACCTTTTTCAAATTCTTACCTTCACTACAATAGTGCAAACCCAAACTTTCAGAATGGGTTTGGTGAAGGGACAATTTGTTCTTAAGAGGAGAATGACTGCCAATAATGAAAATTACGTGAGTGAGTGCCATAAATTAATTGATATAATTAAGGCAAGAGGCTACCCTGAAATTTTGTTAAAACAAGTATATAATGAGATTTTAGAAGGTAGAAATACTAATTTTGCACGTATTTTAGGTAAAGGTGAGAAAAATAATGACCAACAAAACAGTAATAAAGTGGGGACTGACAATGCATATGAAGATGGCTTAGTTATTACATATGATGGTGACTCAAGGGTAGTTAGGCATCTAATGCAGAGGGAATGGAAAAAAATGTTCCACCATCTCTGACCTTAACGTTATCTTTGAAAAGCCGTTGAAGTGGACATACTCGAAAGGTATGAATATTAAAAATGTTTTAGAGAACAAAAAAATTGTAGATGAAGGAACATCAAAGAAAAAGGGGACCTATAAGTGTGTTTGCTGTCCACAATGTTCTTTTATTAAGGAAGGGGACATGATATACTTAAATGCTAGGGATAAATATGTAAAAAGCTTGAAGTGCACTAATTGTAACAAAAGTGGGGTGGTCTATATGGCTTTATGCAATGGATGCCAAGCTTTTTATTTAGGGAAGATGGAGATGAAGTTTAAGTCTAGGATATATGAACACAATTATGATATAAGGAAAAAGAATTCTACCAATGCCTTATATAAACACACTTTGGTATGTGAGGGGCTGAATTCAACTTTTGTTTTGTTGAAGTAGTGGACATGGACATTAGAAATGGACCTTGGGAGACCAGGTTGGAATACAGGGAACTCTATTGGCAGATTATTTTTGAAGCTAACAGGTTCCCTGGGTTGAGCAATATAGTCTCCCTGTTACCAGTTTTGAAGTTAAGAGCAGCTAAATTATAAGATTTACAATATATGGCCAGTAGATGGTAGTAAAGGGCAAGATTTAATGGGCTATAAATGAATGAACACTAAAACAGTTTTGACCACCTATATATAAAATATATTTTAGGTGTTTTTCTTAATTTTTATACTTGTAAGTGTATGTTGCTTAATATGCAGATGTATAGGAAGTTTCAGTATTTTTAAATGTTTTTCACAAGTCTTTTTAAGAATATTTATATTATACATATTTTTATTTGCATGTTTTTCAGGATTGGTCTATTTTCAATTGATTAATTGATTCATGGAGTGCTCCAAAGTATATATACAAGGTCTGGTGATGTGGGTACATTTTTATCTGATGAAGTTTCTGTGTAAGATGAAAACGCACTGACAACATTAAGCGTTTTTTTTATTTAATAAACTATGTTTGTATTCACTGGTTGGCTCTCTGAGTGTCCATTCCTATATCTATTGGGCAGAGAGAAGGGCTGCAGTTAGAATGGAGGGAAAGAATTTGGGATTATCTCAGTTAGGTTGGACGGTTACTGAGCATGGGGTTAGAGGCCATAGGTGGGCTCAACTGATGCATGAGGTTGAAGTGGTATGGTTATGATTAGGATTTCCATGAATATTGGTGCTGCACTTAGGTGGTAATGATTTGGGAATTTTTTCTACGAAACAGTTGATGGGTAAGATAACAGTGGATGTGCATATGCTGCAGACATTATGCCCTGGTATGGTCAAAAAACAGTTTGTACATATTTCAAGGCTACATACGGAGGATGATGAATTCATGGCAGCAGCCAGTAACTTCTGTGCTAGATTTAGATCAAGAGAATACAAGCAAAAAGAGACTGAAGAAGCCACATGCAATGCCCATCATTTAAGATCAACTACAGCTAAACGGAAGTTCCTGAGTGAGGTACAAGGTGAACAAGTATGGATGCAAGGTCTTCAACAGCCCAATAGGATTATTTTGACCTTTGCAATTGACACTAATTATAAAGGTGATATTATCAGATCATATTGGAAAACACTAACAGCAGATACTAAGTAGGTGACAAACCTTTCTTTACTTTTAAGAAGAATCATAGCCTGCAGCACCAACTATGCTACAAGAGAGAGTCCATAAAGAGATCTGATAACATAAGCACATTACCTGATCAAATGTGCACTATATATAAGTATTTATCTGACCTGACGGTTTTTGTGAACCCAATATAGGTTCATAGGTTCATAGGTTCATACTAGGCTATCTGCCCAAGGGCATTTATAAGCCTAGCCCATAGTTATGTGGCTTTCGCCACCCCTTTAGTTTGAATAAAAACTATGCCTATCATTTTGCTGTGCCTCTGTCAAGCAGTGACACTGAAGTAATCCCTGGGGTATATCTGCAATCTCCCATCCATTGGTCAAGATTCCTCTTGAACAAGGCCAGAGAGGTGCTCTGCCTCACATGTACTGGGATTTTGTTCCACAGCATAGGGAGTCTCTGGGTGATGAATCTGTCCCTCCAGCACGTTCTATTTATAACCGTGTCAAGGTTTAAGTCTCCGCCCTTGTGGTTCTGAGGGATCTAGATTTTTTGAGGTGAAGCATATTCATCAAATCTGGGTTTGACATGACCTTATATGTCAGGCACAGGTCACCTCTGAGCAAGCGGTATGAGACTGAATAGAGCTGGAGTTCTTTCAGTCGGGCAGCATAAGACATATTTTTGAGACCCTTTATCCTTTTGGTGAGGAACTTTTGGGGCCTTTCAAGCTGCAGCAGGTGTCTGGTCAGATACATTCCGAACAGGGCATTGTACTCAATCATAGGTCTAATGAGTGATGAGTACATGGGGACGATGACCTCCCTTGATCTAGATGTGAATCCCTTCATGATCAGGTGGGTGATATAGAAGGTTTTCCTAACTACTTTAGCAACATGAGTGTCAAACGAAAGGCTACTGTCATCCTGGGTCCCCAGATCTCTGATGACTTTTTCTGTGCTCAGTGGATTGCCACCTATATGGTAGCTAGGGGTAACCTTGTTTTTCCTGAAGGGTATGACTATGCATTTTTTGGCGTTTAACTTCAGACCATGGCTCTGGCACCAGTTATCCGTTTCTGTGAGGCCCTTCTGGAGGATATCTGTGTCAGATGTGTTTTCGACTATGGCTACCGGTTTGCAGTCATCTGCAAACTTTGTCAGCCATAACCCTCCTGTGTTTGCTTGTACTTCAGAAAAGTAGATGCCGAACAAGAGTGGACCCAGGACTGAGCCCTGTGGGACACCACTTGTGACAGGCTTTGAGTCTGACATGGCTCCAGCAACTCTGACCCTGTGGGTTCTGTCACTTAGCCAGTTTGCAACCCATCTTGTGATGTATGGGTTTACATTCAAGCTGATGAGTTTTTCGATGATACCTGAGTGGGGTATTGTGTCAAGGCCTTTGCCAGGTCGAGGTAGGCTGTATGGACTGCCTTTCCTCATCAATGGCCTTGGTGACTGTCTCGAAAAAGTCAACCAAGTTTAAGAGGCAGGATCTGCCTTTGACAAAGCCAAACTGGGTTGGATCCAAAGTCTGCAAGTTCCCTATGTCTTTATTTATGAGTTCCATTATGATCCTCTCCATGGCTTTGCAGATAAGGCTTGTCAAGCTAATGGGGCGGTAATTTCCAGGGTCTGTGGAGGCACCGCCCTTATGAAGTGGGACCACAGTTGCCGTGCGCCACTCCTTGGGTACGTATCCTGAGGTGAGGCTAAGATTAAACAGCTGTCCTAACTGTGGGTTTAATTCCTCGTTGAGTTCATGAAGCACACAGCCGGGGACACCATCCGGTCCCATGGATGCTGTGTTTTTGCCTTAGTGAGGGCAGTTCTCACCTGGGCGTTGGAGATGTTTGGGGGGCTACAATCCTCTGGAATAGATATCTCTCCTTTTGGGGGAGGGGAGAAGTTTGCACTGAACCTGTCAGCCAGTATGTTGGCAATGTGTGTAGGTTCAGTAATTTTCACATCATTTTGAACTAATTCTGAGCATATCTGGGAGTTTCCTCCTAGGTTTCTAACATAGCTAAAGAAGGCCTTATGATTCTCTTTAGAGTCCTTGGCGATTTTTCTCTCAAAATTTGCCTTGGATGATTTTATGAGAGCTCTTAGTTTTTACTTATAATGATCAAAGGTGTCTTACCTTTCAAGGATTTTGCTCTATCTTGTAGTAGCTTCCTCCTTTTGTTGTAGAGCTTGTTTATGGCTGGGGTCCACCAGACTGGATGCTTGCCTTTGGTACAGAGAGTCTTAGTTTTGTTTGGGATTGCCTGATCCATGCAGTCCTGTAGGTGCTGGTAGAAGGCATTTGTAAGTGATTCAGCGGTTTGAGTAATGTTTACCACTGGCTCAGGGGCCTTAAAGGAGACCACACTAGTTTTTAGAAGTGTGAAATCGGCTTTTGAGAAGTTTTTCACTGTGGTCTTTTTTGTTTCAGGTGGGTGCGGGATGAGGACCTCCAGCGAGATTAGTTTATGATCTGATCTCACCAGTGAGGGGTATACTTCCGGTGTTGAACATTTTGATCCCATGTTCATGATGATGAGATCAATTATGTTTTCTCCTCTTGTGGGGATGGTGACTAGTTGTTCCATGGCATTTGAGTTTATGAACTCCAGGAATCTTTGGGTTAGAGTGTTCGGGCTTGAGTAGTGTTCCCAGTCTATATTAGGGTAGTTGAAGTCACCTAGTATGATGGTGTTTGGAGATACATTTATCCCCTCCAATGTTTTCAGGAAGGCCATGTGAGGTTCCTGAGTTTGAGAAGGTGGCCTGTAACATGCTTGGAAGAAGATTTATTATATCAATGCTTATGTGTATTGCCATACTAGACATGTAGTATATGTTGCAGTGTGTAACTCATGTGCATGTTATTATGTGGGTAAAACCGATCGACAACTTAAGGAGTGTATTTCCAAACACAAAAGAGACATACAACTTAATGATGAGAAAAGTCAACTATAAAGACACATTTTGTTGCATCCTGGACATGACTTCACCTTTTTGGTACTATGAGTGACCAAGGAAAAGATTCGGGGAGGAGACATTGTCCTGAAAATGGAACAGATTGAGCTGGAACTAATAGCTGATATGCAAGCATACAGACCACCTGGTCTAAATGCCATCTTGCCAATTAAGCCAGCATTAAGGGGACAGAAATTATTTAAATGATTAGATTTAGATTCCATTTTCAAAATATATACACATTTCTCTATTTGTGTTACTTAACCCGTTTGCATAGATACATTATTTTTTATTCATTGTTTAATTCTTTCACTTAAATACTTCATCATCTCCATTTGTTACCCACACTTTGGATGGTAGGTTTGAATGATAATAGGTCCTATAATGGTATTTGTATTTTTCACTTACACAACTTTATTATATGATGAGCTCACATCCACCCTTATGTTTGTTTCAGCAATGTGATCTACACTAGTGATCAGTCCACTACTTAGGAGATAGCTTATGGTAGGGTACTAGTGTATATTACTAGTTGGATAGTTTCTCCTTGACATACATGACTATATATAATGCTTTTGTGGCATAGAACATTTGTGCCATTATCAGCTTTTGCCTAACATATTCCCTGATATTTTTAATGAGCTTTGGAGGTTCTATTCACCTTTGATAGGTCCAGAGGCAAGACCGCGGTTTATGAAAGGCTTTTTGCTTCATAGATCTTGACTGGATCTAATTTAATCTTTTGTTAATGAATAAAGCTAAATGGCAGGACCTTGACTGGGCATTTTACTGTGTTTTAATATGTTTTGCTTTTAACGACTACTTATTAGTTTTGATGAATTTCTTTGGATGAGAGTATTTTAATGAAGCTTCTGCAATCTGTGTTGTTCAGACGTGCATCGCCCTTTATTATTGCCAGTCTGGCATTGTAATAGTCACTGATTGGCCTATCTATGGCAAAATAGGTTTTGATTGGATATTCATTTTGCAATCTTCTACCAATAAATGTATTCAACCATTTATATTTTAACTGATGGTATTGTAGGTCGTTGCCGAATATAATATTTTGTTTATACATCTGATAGTAGTGATTTCTAATAAGGTTGTCATTTTGCAAGGTGATAGATATGAGCTTTTGCCGTTATGAGACTTTAAGTGGTCCCATTTGGTTGAACAGCCAGAATACAGCTATTGAATCTATTTATAGAGTACAACTGCTGTTATTTTTAAGTACTATGATGGATTTACAATGATTCCAACAATATATGTATAATTGTATGCAGCAATATTAGTTTTACTTTATAAACCTTGATGCAGTGCAGTATAATAGGATGTGAACTTTTATGCTGACCAATATGCACACTTGTGGTTAATAGCATTCTCTGTGGTCCTGATTGGTCCATAAGTGAGAATATAACATCTGATTGGTTAAGATTTGTTAGCTCCTGATTGGATCTAGGTTTACCTTCAGCAAGCAAGAGCTATAATGGATTCATGCTTTAATTTTGATCACGATGGGTCGGAATAGTATTAATGCTAATACTTGAGCATTTTTCATGATTTGTGATCTAAATATTCTATGAATTAAGCTCTAAAGTATTGTTATGGGCTTGATTATACCAACTAATAAATCGCTTCATTTCAGTGAGTCATGAATCACTCTGTGAGCCAGTATTTGACAGTCTTTCTTCCTTTTTTTAACTGTATACAGCATTTTTTGAGAGCATTGTTTACAATGTTACATTTTATCTTTCATGTGCTGCATAGACTGACGACTTTTAATCTGAATTTAGGAACGCATCATTCTGGTATTTTAAATGTTTATATATTAAATAGATATTTATGCTATGCCTCTTAAATTAGATTGGTGGGAATCTGAAGCACAAGGCATTGATTTGCACAAATAAATACCAGTGAATGTGCTTAGATTGGGAATTTAACCAATAGTGAAAGGTGACAGTTATTGTGTAACCCTCCATGAGTCATTCTGTGAGTCAGTACTTGATAGGCATTTTTCTTCTTTCTTTGATCATATTTGACCTTTCTTGAGCATACCTGAGTTTGATAGCAAATTGTTTTACATGTATTTTTTACATATATTTTTTATGTGTTGCATAGATTGACATTGTTTAATCTAAACACAGGAGTGCTTAGTTTTGATATTCTAAGTGATCAATGTTATTTAAATTGATATCTATGTCATGTCTCCTGAAGCTGATTGGTGGAAACCTGAAGTACAGGACATTGATTTGCATAAGTGTATACCGATGAATGCGCTTGGATTGGGAATTTTAACCAATAGCATCTATAGGACTCATGACAACAGATATTGGATAACCCATTCTGTAATAATGTTTCAATCTTTGATTGGATGAACATGAAAACAATGGCCGATAATTGGTTGACCAGCAGTTTTACATTTAATATGTATTTTAATATTCTTATATTGGATTTTTGGTGCAAATTTTATTGAGTGGTGATTGGGTGATACTTTGTATAAATAGAAAGTTACCGTTGATTATTATTAG